>NW_010230239.1:0-14135 GCF_000690775.1 Eurypyga helias | reverse complement strand
TGTGATCAAGATCTAATTAACCTGGTATTTTAAATCTGATTAAAAGTTCTACCCAAATTTAAGAAAACTTTCCCAGTAAAATTTATTTTGTTAATTAAAACTTCCCTAAAAAAGAAGCTTGTCTTTCAGGGGGATATTTTTTCTATGAAAAAAATGTTTTCTTGAAAGTTCCCAGCCAGGTCTATTTAGCTGCTGGAGTGGGGAACAGTTTGCTACTATAAATCATGCACAGCACTTAAAGATAATTTGTGGAGCAATTAAAATAGCTACTAAGATTTTATGGTGTGCAATTATGTTTCTTCCATCAGAACATCATTAGGAGGAAACTTGTTTACCTTTGCAAGTAGAGCTTATTAAATGTAAAGGAAAATGCAACTTGCAAGCAATAAAGGGCAGATTAAGGGACAAATAAGATGTCCAAGGAGCTCTTTATGAGCGGGGCTTTTTTGTGTGTTCAGCTTTTGTTTTTCTAGCCTTCCCTAAAAGAAGAGCTCCGAAAACCTATTGAAGCCCATATAGTTGGCTGAAAGTTCTAAATACAAATTCACACGTAAGTAGTAAATATACTAGGTTATAGTTAAGTAAGAGTAGTACGTGCTGAACTTGTGTATTCAATACTATGTTGTGACATTCCCCTGTTTTTTTAGAGTTACAGTCAATCTCCAAAAGGTGTCTGTATGATTTTTAGAACTGTAGGAAAATTCAAGTTGGAAAGTACCTCAAAAGGTCTAGTCCAACCTCCTGCTCAAAGCAGTGTCAAGTGGAAGGACAAACCAGGTTGCTCAGTGATTTACCTAGTTGGGCTTTGAAAACTTCCAAGAATGGTGATGACATGACCTCTCTGGGCAGCATGCTTTGCTGTTTGGTTGGCCTCATGGTGAAAATGTTTCTCCTTACCCAGCCTTAGTCTCTTTTGTTGTCTCTCTCTTGTCTTCTTTCCACGCATCACTGTGGAGAACCTAGCTCTGGCCCCTTGATAAATCTCCCTTTAGGCACTGGGGGATGCTGTTAGATCCCCCTGAAGCCATCTCTTCTCCAAGGCTGAACAAGGGCAAGTGCTCCAGCCCTGATCTTTCTGATGGCTTCCACAACTCAATCTAGTATATCAATATTTTTCTGCACTGTGGGACCGGTTACGGTCTGCAGTAGCTTTAATGCAGTCTAATGAGTCTGGGGCAGAGGAGAATAATCCCTTCCTTTGATCAGCCATCCGTGCTCCTGCTGGCAAAGACCAGGATGCTGTTGGTGCTCCTTGCTGCCAGGGCCACTGCAGGTCCATGATCAGCTCATCTGCCAGGCGCTCCTAGCCTGTATCCCTGCAAGTGGTGCTTCCTTCCAAGGTGGGACATGCTGTCTTTCCCCTTGCTGAATTTTGTGAAGTCACTGCTAGCCTATTCTTCCAGTCTGTCTAGGTCCTTCTGAACAGTGGACCATTCACGTGATCAACTGTAACATTTGTTACATATTTTATTTCTTAAGTGAATATTTGTTTTGGCTTTTGCATCAGGGAACTGCCTGAATAAAGCATACAAATACATGCATAACTTCAAGCTGAGTAATCCTACCCCAATTCAACAGTAATCCTTATTTTAAAAAAAAAAGTTTTATGAGTATACTCAAAAGTCACATATGTGACAGTACAAACTGAACTCATCGGGAGCTTATGCACTTTTTCAGAAAAATGAGCAGGATGTAATGAAACCCTTTTGTAGAGCTGATAAACCTCAGACTGGAATGCCTAAGAGGAGTGAGCTTTGAAAATATGAAATCATTCTTCTCTATGTCCTTGTACCGATAAGGCCACAATAAGAATAAAGACCGACAGCATAGAACTGGGGATGGGGTTGTTTGTTTTTAAAACTTCTTCATGATTAGACATCTAACCATGACTTTTGGGGGAACACTGGATAATTAGAAATGTTTAAGCTAATGAAGAGAAGAGTTATGGGAGCCATTAATGGCAGCTTTCAAGTACATAGAAGTTGTATTTTAATACTGTATCTGTTTTGGAATTTCTGGTTTAAAATTTACATGGTTACTTGCATGAATCTGTATGGCAGAACAGAGTTGTCAGACAGAGTATCCTCTAGCTGAACTACTGCTCAAAAAGGATTGATTTAAAGTTCAGACAGAACTAAGACATACTTTGCTCTGTGTCAGAAACGTGAGCTTTCAGCAGAAATAAGAGAAGAAAGCACAAATTAGTTTGAAGTATCCATTCTGTTTAACTGATTGGAGTGAGAACAGACAAAAATTGAATGAGAATGAGGATGGTTTAGCAAAGACAAAATCTCCAAACCATTTACTCATGTAAAACATCTTCATGTTGTAGGGATAAAGGGAAGAAGGGAAGAGGAGGCTTCTCTGCTTACTTGATAGGCTGTTCAAAAGTGGTAGCGTTTGTGGGTTGTTTTTTGTTGTTGTTGTTTTTTTTTCTTTTCTTGCTAACACTCCTGGAGAGAAACGCAAGTAACTCATCTCTGCATCAGTGTACTGAATTCCCAGGTGTCCACGTTGAAGGTGTACTTAATTTCTCATTCCAGGCTTCAACTGAAAGGTCTACTACTTTCGCTGATACTGTTTTCTGGGGGGATGAAACAGAGAACTTCCTGCTTTAACCTCTGCAGATAGAATAGGAAAAAATAGGTCAGTAGATACTTAATAACTTGAGTAATAGACTTCTACATAACTTTACCCAGAATGCTCATTCATTCTCCTCAACTGTATCGTTATCTCTTACTACATGCATTACAGGTGAACACAGAGTTTACAGAGTAATAAAAAGATATGTTTATGCCATAAATAATTCTGGATTTAAATTAAATTTAACACAGCAGTAAACCAGAGTTATAAGAGCAGTTATAACAGCAACTGTCAGAATAATAAAATAGTTTATTATTGAAGATTTTTGGACTCAAAAATACATTGAGTTTAAGAGTTAATGTCCAGAGGGCAAATATGATGGATTAATCCATGTTCAGAATCAAAAAACCCAGGAGTTTTCTGATATTCAAATTACATAAAGTGGTATTTTAAGTTCTGGAGGGGTGGACTCTCCACACTCACTGAATTTCTGGATATGTGTATGCCAAACTGTTGCAGACTGAAAGCCTGTTCGCATTTGTGATATTTGTAGGTTATTTCTCAAATATACCTGTCTTCAATGCTCTGTGGAAGACCGTCATGCAAAAAATGTATGGCGATTCTCATTTCAATTTGTCAGCAGTGGCTCAAGACAGATGGAACATTTTATATGTAACACTTCTGTTCTTGTCAGTATAGCTTCTCTTTCATCACTTACTGTTTTGTTTGGGCCATGAAAGTTTCACTGATTACCTTCTTTTGTGTGTGATGTTGTTGTCAGCCAGCAATATCCATCTCTAGTGGCTGAACATAGTCATCATGTTTTGTGTCTGTTTTGCCAAAGAACATCTCAGGAAGATGAGACTAAGCTCAAAAAACATGCTAGGCAAGCACATCCTGGAGTTGTCCTCTGACTGAAAAGTGGTAGAGGCTGAAAGTCTTTAGCTCCGTGTCTGGAATGTGTTGTAACTTTGGGCACCAACAAAGTTCCAAGTCCTGAAATCTCCTGGGAGGTCATTTCCTTAATGACCCTGCACCAGGAGACCTCAGCCCCTTCAGTTTCTGTGGGCAGTCCAGTAGCAAGGGCTTTTTCTACATGCTCCCATCAATTCATGAATCCCTTGGCATGAGGCTGCATTATGTATGTTTTGATTTTGCTGTCTCACAACCTTCCCCTTTCTGTTTTTATTCAAGACATAAGGGAGTCTGAGAGCTCATTTGTCAGGGCTTTGGCAACATCAACGTCGTATCTGGTTTTGAAGTGTCTGGTTTTGATTTGGTTTGGGGTTTTTTAGTAATTTTTTTCTTATGTCAGTATCATGATTTATTCTCTGTATTAATTCAGTGACTTGATAATTTCAAAATTCAGGAGCAAATTATTGTTGATTCACTGGTTGATTCAGTCAGTCTTTGGTTTGATATATTCATTGTTTATTTTTAATTAGCTGAGCAATTTACAGTAATTTAACCCAGTTATTGTTATTCACTTCTTCCTTTAATCATAATCACTGCACAGAGAAGAGAATTGATCTTTCAAGGTACATCGTTAACTCCAAGATTGTCAACAACTTAGTAAATAACTTCAGTTACTTAAGCCATTTTTCTAAATTACTACTGTTGTGTCCCCCCCAGTGAATAATGTCAGTAATGACAAGCAAATAAGAAAGAGTAATGTGTTTTGAGGGGAAGATACACCATGGTTAATTACAAAGCAGAGAGAGCATGGTTTGGTGTCAGTCAAGGGTCTTCCAGTGCCCTCTGAGTGGCTTGGAGGGTAACAAGTGGGGTCTCTTGAGGAAGCTGTGAAAGTAAGATACTCAACATTTGGGCTGTCCTCCAAATTTGGCATGAAAGCCATTGTCTGTCAGTGTCCTGTCTAAACATCCTGAGCCTCTGAGCAACCCTATGACTTAGCTTGGGTGGCAAGGAGCTCTGTGATCTGAGAAACAGGCTTTCTCAGAGGTCAGTCCAAGACCAATTCACTCAGCAGAGGTAGTGACTATCAGAAAACATCACTTCCATTTGATCCAAATGCAAAAAGGGCCTTTTTATTTGTTTGTTTGTTTTTTGATACCTTAAGTCTAGTATAACAGAGACATTCAGCGCTAGCAGAAAAGCTTGCTTCCCTCCTGTCATCCCAACAGCCTTTATTTTTACTTACATAGCAGGAGCTCACCTTTCTTAAACAAATATGGCCTGATACGTACACAGGACTTGAAGTGTGATTTCACCACGTTCCTCTTGGAAGAACTGCTCTATTCTCTTACCATACTCTTTACAATACTCCATCACAATTACTCTATTACAATACTATTACAATAGTACATGTTTCCTTTACCACAACAGCATCCTGGTGGTTGGTCATTTATTCTGGGATGGATACAAACTCCTTTAACATACCCCTCCTCTGTGCTTTTCAGCTGGTTAGCTGGATTTTTCACGCATTATTCCCAAGTGTATAGCCTCCTCTGTTCTACTTATTTTGGTACATTGTTTTATTTTGACAGCTATTCCCAACTTTGTGTCTGTTGTCCACTGGTTTTATTATCATCTTCCATTATATATGGAAAATACTTATATTCTTGAATCAGATTGGTCCAGAAAGCAAGCTTCAGTGCAAATCCTCCTTTTAGTCCAACTTGCTGGCATTTTCTTCTACCTGACTGTTGATGGCTTATTTGGATTGCACATAACTGTGCTTTTTTTACTATATGTGATTCACAACAGATAACGTTCTTGCTAATTACCATTTTACAACACTCTTAATTTGGAAAGGGCAGCTGTCAATACATGTGGTTTACTTTAAAGAAAGGTCATGGTAGCCCAAATTGATAAGTACACTAACAATATTTTTCTTACTATTTTCATAGAATCATAGAATGATTTGGATTGGAACAGACCTTAAAGATCATCTAGTCCCATCCCATGGGCAGGGACACCTTCCACTAGACCATGCTCAAGCCCCCACCCGCCCTGGCCTTGAACACTTCCAGGGATGGGGCATCCACAGCTTCTCTGGGCAACCTGTGCCAGTGCTTCACCACCTTCTCCATAAAGAAGTTCTTCCTGATATCCTCTCTAAATCTACCCACTTTCAATTTAAAGCTGTTATCCCTTTGTCCTGTCACTACAGGCCCTTGTAAAAACTCCCACTCCATCTTTCCTATAGCCCCCTTCAGGTACTGGAAGGCTGCTATAAGGTGTCCCCAGAGCCTTTTCTTCACCAGGCTGAACAACCCTGGATCTGTCAGCTTGTCTTATAGCAGTGATGGTCCAGCCCTCTGATCCTCTGTTACCCTCCTCTGGACTTGCGCCAACCAGTCAATATCCTTCTGATGTTGGGGAGCCCAGAGTTGGACACAGACATCCAACTGGGATCTCACAAGAGCAGAGGAGGAGAATCACCTCCCTTGACCTGCTGGCCACACTTCTCTGGATACAGCCCAGGATGCAGTTGGCTTTCCGGGCTGCCAGCGCACACTGCCGGCTCATGTTCAGCTTTTCATCCACCAGTACCCCCACGTCCTTCTCCTCAGGGCTGCTCTCTATCCACTCTCCACCCAGCCTGTACTTGTGCTTGGGATTGCCCCAACCCAGGTGCAGGACCTTGCACTTGGCCTTGTTGAACTCCATGAGGTTGGCAGTGGCCCACCTCTCCAGCCTGTCAAGGTCCCTCTGGATGGCATCCCTTCCCTCCAGCGTGTCGGCCGCGCCACACAGCTTGGTGTCATCAGGAAACTTGCTGGGGATGCACTCGATCCCACAGTCCATGTCCCTGACGAAGATGTTGAACAGTGCTGGTCCCAGTACTGACCCCTGAGAAAGCCCACTGGTCACTGGTCTCCACTCAAAAATGGAGACATTTGAGTGCGACCATCCAGCCAGTTCCTTATCCATTGAGTGATCCATCTGTGAGATCCATTATGCAAGCACATTTTTTTGTTTATGCTATTTGAGAAACCCTGAATTGTATACATTTTTTCCTCTGAGAAAACCAATAAATCTGGAAACCTGACCTAACACAATATCGAGCATTGAAACAATTCTGTGATGTTCTTCAGGCATATTATTTCTGACTTTATATGACAAGTTTATTGGAAACATTCAGGTAAAATGTTCTGATTTATTGCCTTTCCATGGTAGACTTACTGAATGCATAAAAATGCAGTGAAATTAAATAGGATTTTCATGAAATTATGCATGCAATAGAATTTTGGTATGAGTAAGAGATCACAATTTTAATTTTATTTTAATGTTTGCTTTGATCCTTTGCTCTTGTTTCAATTTTGTAGTCTTTTTCAGCCCTGGTATTTTTGTGTTAATATTTCAACCATGCTCCAAGGTATTTATTTAAAAATATGAGAATTTAAATACTGGTACTTTTTTTAGGTGTTTGATTTGGTGGGTTGTAAACCTGTTATAGGAGGGCATGCAACTAAAAATGTATTAACAACATATTTCACGTTCTGTGTGAAATCAGAAATGTGAAGTATATCTTGTCTCCTCTGGACGTCATCTGGTGATGACATGGTTTAAGCAGAGGTCTGATCATTATTGTCAAGAAAGGGCAACCTTTCTCTTTTTGTGTACAGAGGAAACGCAATGCGGCAATTCCTCAAGGGCCTCAGAAATTGAAAAAAATATTAGTAGTAAAGACCACAAATGCTCATCTGATTGAAGATAAAAGTCTCCACTAGGCTGAGACCAATAATCATGCCCTGGGATAGAAAGGAATGTTCTCGTACAGGGTATTCGGTAAGAATTATCCCATCCAAATAAATAACCATACGTATTAAATGTTCCCTGGAGACATTGTAAGGCATTAAGTTTCTCTAATAGTGTGATAGTTGAGGGATTTGGAATAATTTTTATATAAACATACAGTATTGCTTCAAAAGCTTGCAATAGATTATATGGTTTAAACTGTATTTAAATTGCATAAATTTGCTCCTACTAGACTGGGTTTAAAATAACTTTGTGGTTAAATCCACAAAACAAAGATTTTTTTTTTCTTTTTTTTCTCTGAGTCCCAAAATTAACAGCTGAATTTAAAACCAGGATCTAAATGTCAGTTTAAAAAATTATTTATGTATCCGTGGTAATCAGCCCATGTGCTCGTTTCTACATTCTAAGTCTCTCCTCTTTTTGTTGCTGGGGAACAGCTCCTGCACTAGCTCAGCAGTGGGCTTTCTTTTCTTGATAATATTGAAACAGGTTCAGAAAATCCAGTCTGAAGTAAGAAAGGTGTATTTCACTCAAAACCCTTTTTCTTAGAAAAATACACCTATCAACATCATCTTACTTCTTAATCTTTTCTGCAGTAAACCTAGGGAAAATAGTGATCTTGAAAAGGTTTGGGTAACTGTTGATTCCAAACGTTTCCAGCCTGTGCTGCCTGGGATGTGTTGTGATTATTGGAGCAAAACTCATTCTCATTGTAAGACTGACATATTTTATTTAGCAGACTTTGATAGGAGCAAGTTTAATGGCAGAAATCACAAAAGCTTAACCAATTTGCCTTCTTTCTGCAGTAAGAAGGTTTTGTAGTAGAACAAATAGGATTTTCTAATTGTTCTATACAGTGTTACGCATGAAGTGCTTTAGAACGGTGCCAAACTGGTGTTAGCATTTTACAGGAAAACTATTCTGTTGGTGACTGCATTGAAATGAGAGATAAAAAGCACAAAACCCTTAAATTACGCTTCGTGTAAATGTGAATGTTAGGAAACATTGCAAAACAAAAATACTGATAAAGCTTTTATTCACATCCCCTGCAAGAGCCACATGGATTTTGTGACTGATGTCATAAACTGCAGTAACCCATGAGTTCAGTGCTGGGCAGATTCATATCTCACAAGTAGCTTAGTAAGTTTTATTACTTCAGAAATTAATTCACAACTAATGACAATACCATCTGCATTCACAGTGTGTACCTAGTACACTTGTCACCTGGAAAACTGTCTTGCTGTTGAATAGATAGGTAGAATACCATGGGGAGGTGATGAAATATTAAAAAGACAAACTAAAAACCAAACAAAACCCCCCAAAAAACTCAGAAACCTCCCAGTCTTTCCATACATTGCAGAATCTCAGTATACTTCTATGTATCTCTGCCTTTGTTAACATTCCAACAGCGTGCTGTAATTGAAAAAAATCCACATACTTCATGATTTCCATTAAGTTAATTATGGGATATTCACTAGGGAAACTTATTTATTCATTTAATTTCATTTAATACTCTTTCTGCCTCATCGCAGGAAACTATCACTTGGCTTTTTTGGTGTAAGGTATCTAATATAAAATGGCATAGATAAAATATAATCAGCCTTACAAAGGAAAGCAAATAAGCATTATGTCTTTTTTTCAAAACTTTTAGTAGGATTCTTTAAGAATTCGTAATTACTGAAACCCTACTTCAGTAGTCTTAGTTTTCTAGTGTCTGTAGTCTCTGTTTTTAAATACTACCATTTAGCTAAATCTGTGTTTTGTCTGCGACTTAGTGCCATGTGTGGGTACTGTTCTGTTTCTCTGTTACCATTAATGCCTCTGTGGAAGTTGTGGTTTATAAATTAAGAAGAAGCAATGATTTTGGAGGTAGTGGAGATGGTAGTGCTGCAGCATGGAAATTAAAAACGGAGGTGGTTGTGGCCTATAGTCAACTTGAGGAGGCAGAAGCTGTTGCATCTGGCTGCAAACTCCCACACCTTGTTGAGCACCAGGAGCTGCAGCAAATCATTACAGCTAGTTAACCATCTTCCAAGTCAAAAGCGAAGAACCAGCTGTTAGGAAAAAAGAGGTCGTAGGCTGTTGTGCACTAGCTGGACAGACCACGCACACACCCTTCAGCTGCTGTGAGCTGACTAGCCCCTGGCAGAGGAGGGCAGCAGGTAGCCCAGCCTGTCAGCTTTGTCCTGAACTCCCGCTGCTGAGTCAGCAAGACCCCCTTGAACTCAGCTCTCCTGCCCTACATGGCATCTGCTGCTGTTACTGGCAAGAAAGGTGATGATGTTTTTTCTAAACTATGATTATACAGGTTTTGCAATGAGTCTGAATAGACTGTTCTGGAAAGCATCTCCAAAGGGACGCTTAGGTGGCTTAAATGAGCCCAAAGTTTAAGCTGGAGCGTTTTGTGACACACTCGTGAATTGACACTGGAGAGAGAAGTGCAATCAGATAATAATTTCACAAAAGCAGAGCTATTGGTCAGCAATTATCTCACAATTCCTATTTTATCCTTGGAATAAAATCAAAGAAGAAATAAACAAACAAAACTTTCCCACAGGATAAACAATTATATTTTCAAAAATGGTATTAAAATCTATTTGTCCTTTTAGAACACAGGTCTTAAAAGTGGAATATTTTCCTCAACAGGATTATTTTACTACTCAGTTTCCTTGGATAATATTTTCTCTGCTTTTTATTCTAATTGTGTCTGCACAGGAGTCAATAAGTATATAAACGATGCTTGTTTTGTATTCCAAATCATAAAAAGATGTAGTTTAATAACATAGAAATATTATCCTACATGGTAAAGAAAACTGAGATTCAATAACGAACCATTCATGCAAGTTACAGTGAAATGCACGCACACAAGAGCTCACCTAATCATGTTTGAGAGTTCACTGTCAGATTTTTAAGGTGCAAAATCACTGTGCTGTAAAAGACCCACTTTATGATTATTGCATATCCCAAACTCTCACTAAAACTCTCAATAAAGAGGGAAATGGGTTAAGAAATAACCATTGGACCCAAAGGACTTTTGCACTGGCTCTCTGATGAGTTTTAAAATAATACTGGGTACACCATGCAGTGTGTCATGGAATCCTAATAAAGTAAAGAGAACTTGCATTTCTATAAAATGGAAGAGTTGATGCAGAGAAATACCTTTCTGGTCTGAAAACACTGTAGCTTCCCCCTCCCTCCCCCCCCCCCCCCCCCCCCCATGACAAAAACCCTGTAGCTTCCCCCCCCCCCGAATATGTAGATTCCATACAGGTTTGCTATATGAATGTCACCCGTTCCAGCATGATGATTTATTCACATTGTTCTGGTAGCCATAGCAGGAGGTTTTACTGTCCTATTGCTGTGATTTTCACTCTGGCTACGGCAAAGAGAAAGTCAGACAAAATTATCTGAGCAATAAGAAGGTGGCACATGTTTTGTTATGGACACATTTTATATCATGCCCTTGTGTTGTATGCGTACAGCAACATATATTATTGTGCTGGCTAGGAATCTTATGCCAGCAGAAATATTGTGGCAGTATATGGATACAGCAAGAAGCAGAATAGTAGGATGGAATTTAGCAACTTCTGAATTAGCAGTGGAAACTTTCAGGAATGAGCTAGTGAGAGGGGACTTGCGTGATGAGAGGCAAAAGGGAAAGTAAAATGTGTTTCAGTGTCAAAGGCTGAATTGTGAAGCAGGTTTCTAATATAAACCGGAGGTTCAGAGAGGGAGAAAGTCTTCAGGATATACAATATGGTGCAAAGAAAGGAGACGAGGGAGGGCAAGATCAGAGGTGTAGAATAAGCGCAGAGAAGAATATAGAAGAGAGGTCAGAGTATCTATGGGGATCCTTAAGAGAAGGAGGAAAAGTTTTAATTTGATTTAAAATTACCACAGAGGCTAAGGAAAGTGATTGATAAGGTGCAGCTTCTGGATTATAGCATATACACCACTTGACATGCGGTGTGCTTACTGGGAAGGCTTCAAGAGAGAATGAGCAACAGTTGAGATGAGAAGGACTTCAAGTCTGGAGGTGTTCAAGGACACAGTTAAAGCAGACAATGGGAATGCAGGAATGAATTGTAGTATGGTTTCAGGGGTGGGGATAGGTTTCCTCCTAGTAAAAATGATATGAAGGAAAAGCATTTGTTAGCTATGAAAGCCTCTCAAGGTTTTCCTGGTAATTGGGCTCTAAGAGATTCAGAGCCTAATCAAGGTCCTCAGCAGAAAATGATAATGGTACCCTGTGACTGACTAGCCCTCTAGTTTATCCACTGAGATGCATAAACAAGAGCAAAGCTTAGTGGGGAAGGAGATACAATAGAGTACATCAGTCTGTAAGAGATAAAATTAAACCACTATTGTTTCTGTAAGTTCTCGCCACCCAAAACAGACCTAAATTTAGACAGCTAAAAATGCATATGCAGTGTGTGCTAGTTTTGGCTGGGATAGAGTTAATTTTCTTCATAGCAGTTAGTATGGGTCTATGTTTTAGATTTGTGCTGAAAACTGTTGTTAATGGAGGGATGTTTTATTACTGCTGAGCAGTGCTTACACCCGGTCAAGGCCTTTTCTGCCTCTCACTCCACCCCACCAGTGAGTAGGCTGGGGGAGCACAAGAAGCTGGGAGGGGACACAGCTGGGACAGCTGACCCCACCTGACCAAAGGGGTATTCCATACCATATGACATCATGCTCAGCATATAAAGCTGGGGGAAGAGAAGAAGGAAGGGAGGGATGTTCAGCATTATGGCATTTGTCTTCCCAAGTAATGGTTGCGTGTGATGGAGCCCTGCTTTCCTGGGAATGGCCTGTCAATCGGAAGTGGGGAATGCATTCCTTGTGCATGCAAGTAAAGCAAAGCAGCTTTTGCTTTACCTTTTTTTTTTTATCTCAACCCATGTGTTTGCTCATTTTTACTCTTCCCATTTTCTCCCCCATCTCACCGTGGGAGAGTGAGCATGCTCGGTTGTGTGGTGCCTAGTTGCCGGCTGGGGTTAAACCATGGCACAGTGCAAAGGGAATGTAGTTTTAAAATTGAGGCAGGCAGGGTGTGGAGTCACCAAGAGCTGGAGGATAGCACAGCTGCATAAAATGAACAGGGAAATGGTGCAGATAAAAATCTGAAAGCCCAGCCCCCTGGCTCATTCATCACTTGGGGATCCACAACTTGAACACTGTGTTGAACCTATATTCCCATTTTTTAACGGACTGAGACCCCTCAGGTGTATGACAGCTGTTCTACACCACCACCTGCAAGACACCAGGCAACCTTTTGCAATACCAGATAACTCTGTCTTGACTGATTGTGATGTTTGAGGGCTCCTTTTTCTTCTCTTTGAAGTTTCATGCAGAATAATTGGAAAAGGAGAGAAATCCAGATTTTCCCCCAGGATGTTTAATTTCTCCAAGCCCTTTTACTACCACTCTCCAGTGTATTAGTCACAAAGAGTTTTTTCAGCCTCAGCATGACTAGTAATTTGTATTATCTTTTCCCTTGCATATTAAAGAGAGTATTTTCTCCACGTGTCTGGAGTAGGTGATAAATGCAAAGGCACACAGTTACCATAGCTGATTCTTCATTCACCAACATCTGAGCTGAGATGACAAAAGGATCTAGGAATTAGATAGCTATTTAGGAAAAATTTGGAGATGACTGGAATAAAATAGAACAGCTGCTCTCTGTGGTAGTCAATAGCATTATACCAGAAGTAGAATCAGCTCCCTTTAAGCGAGATGTCTCTAAATTAGGAACAGACCCAATAAAGGACTTCAATATTGATGTGCTATATTGAGATACTGTAATGCTGTAATCTGAATTTTGCTCCTGACAAAGGAACCCGAAGCACAGTTAGGTACACAGTCGTAATAATCATTTTGTAAGGACTGTCTGACATGTTGGAATGAGATCCAAATGGCTAAAGCATTGAGCAAGGGGTTGTTTAAAACATCCAGAAGGGTTGGGAAGGGCACTGTATGTTGAAATCCCACCTTGATGTTCCAGAGCAGGGTCCTTACAAAAACGTATGCAGAGACCCTTCTCTACGGTCTGGTTACCCTGTGTCACCATCAGGGCATGTGTCTATGATTAGTCATTAACAGCAGGGCAAGACTTAGACTTTTCTTCTAAAAGATAGCTGTTTGGTGGTATTGTGTACTTCTAATGTACATTTACACAAGTTGAATATTCAAAGAAGGAAGTCTTGGGTTTGATATTCTTCTCAGCCCCTGTATTCCTGGCTGTAATCCTTCAGAAGATTATCTTAACCACCAATCTAGAGGTTACAGTAGGGGCACCTTTTAAACTTTTTAAAACTGAAAGGAGTAGGAAATTCATTTCCTGACACCACAGTGGTTATCATGGTAGCCAAGTCAGTCACCTTGTTCTGGGAGCAGCACCATTCTGCAAGGGTCTGTCAGGTGCAATCACAGCAGAGCACCTCTGATGACCCAAACCCTCTCTACAGGGAATGTAAATTATTAAAATATTGTCAAAATGGCAAATACAGGTGTATGATAATAAGGTAATTTATGGGATGTTAATTGCCATATGTTGTATGTAAAAAACCTGTGTGTTACGGAATAGGAGGAATACCAGCTGATGATACCAAACAAGCAGCATCTGACCGTGTAACAGCCACAGCTGGGTAACTAAAGATGCACCTGCACTGTGCTGCAAAAAGGAGTCCGGGACAATGAAATACCATCCATGTTTCCTATAGTGAGTATAATCAGTTGTCATTGGTTATTCACATTTGTAGAGAAGAGTTGATAGAAGAAGATTATTATATTTTTTTACAATAGAATCATAAAATCATAGAATG
>NW_010230238.1:9950-26191 GCF_000690775.1 Eurypyga helias | reverse complement strand
GCTGGGGAAAGGCAGCCAGCCTCCGTGCTGGGATAAACATGCATTTCTGGAATAAGCTCCCGGGAGTGAGGGAGATGCCCTGCCCTCTTTCCTTGAGGCGTTTCAAGACTAATCTGGGAAAGAAGGGATGGAGAGAGGACATAAAGAGCGCGGGCTGCCAGCGCCGCAGCCCCAGCGGACGCTTCCCCATCTCAGTTCCTCCTGGGCTCCTGGTTCCCACCCTTCCCAGCCCCCGCGCAGTCGGAGTCGGAAAGGGGACCGGCTCCAGGCAGGATTACCATTGCCCTTTTCCAAACCGTGCCGTGGCTTTTTCTTGTAAAGAGTGAACGTGGCTAGCGTGAGCCTGCCCAGCACAGGCCTCGTCCCTCCGCAGAGAGTTGCTGTGAAAGGTGTGACTTAAAATGTTCTGGTGACCGCGTGTGGCCTGCAAGGGGGACAGCCCCCTCGTTTAATGAGCTAATTCATTAAATTGAGTTGTAAATCAACTTCTGTGTCGGCGGTGAAACTGTAAAGGCCAGATCTGCTCTGGGCTTTGTGCAGGTGAAGCGCGTTGCCAGGCTGGGCATAAGAGCAGAGGGGATGGAATCTCCCTGGGCTGCCGTCCAAAGGACGGAGCCCAACTTTGATACTGCTGAGATTTTTGCCAGTTAGGAAGCAGTCTAGACACTTTGGTACGACACGGGTCTAGCGGAAGCCCTGGGTGAGTTCTGGCAGCCCCCTACAAGTCCCAAACGCAAGCTAAATTTAAGCTAGCTTGGGTATTTCTCTGCAAGCTGTAAACGTGTTTCAGGATTGTGTTGGAGACATACCCTGAAGAACTGACCTTCCCAGAGAATCCAAGAACAGCTGCAACAAGGGCTGTGGCAGTATCCTGACACCCCACTGAAATTCCTGAGTCAGAATGCAAAATGGATCAAGCCAAATGCAAATTCAGCTTTCCCATCCTCCTCGGTAATAGAATAGAATAATAATAGCAATAGTCCTCCTGGTGCACACAGTGTCAATGTTATGGCACTCTCTGATCCATGGAGGGGAAGAAGGATCCAGTAAAACATACCATGCTCACATTCTAAATATATTTAGAAAATTAGCACGGTGCATTAACTGCTATTCAGGCTAGTTTTTGGCAGAGAGTGATGTGGAGGAAAATTGATCTGAGAACTGCCCGGACTACACCTGTTCTCGGAATCAATACCCAGGTCTCTGTGTTCAGCACCCTTTATTGGCATTACTCCTGCACCACTACTCATTCCATTGCTCTGGGCAGATCCAGGGGATGGATTGCTTTGAGCCATTTGCGTCGTTTGGGTAGAAAATAAATCCGTATGCTTCTTCTAGTTATTTAAATGAGAATTGCAACCAGCGAACTCATTTTAGTCACTTCCTACAGGCTGGATAAAGAGCTTTCTGATTTTTCCAACTTCGAGCTGGTAAAGGTTGCCTGTGACTCAGGAACTCCATGATTCAAGTTCTTCCTCACAAAACTTTGGATGTTTTTCAAAGCTCTGGCTTAGTTCCTGGCTTTACTAATTGGGCGAGAACTTCCTGGACTCAGGATGTTAATCTGAACCTTTTTGTTTTGTTACCAATCTGAACTCCTATTTTGGTTATTGTGTATCTGTTGCAGACCCAACTTGATTTTAGGCCAACTTTAAAATAGTTTTTTTTTTCCTGCTCCTTTAGTTATTTTGCTGTTAGACTGAAACCATAGGAAAAACCGATGGAGAATGTTTGGTTGGGTCTTTGAGGTGCGTAGCAAAATACAGGATTAAATAATAGTTTCTGTGTGAGTGGCATAGGCTTTGGATGCACAGCACACTCGTAAAGCACAGTAACATACACGAGTAACACAAAACCAGCGTGGTTTATTGTTGGAAATGTGGTCAACTGATGTAAGAGTGTGAAAGCAAGTTGTGATTCCTCAGTTCTGTGTTTAGTCACTGATATGCTGTGTGACGTTGCCTGTTAGAGTAGCTTCACTGTGCAACCATTTATTTTGTATTTAAGCAAGGAGTGTGAGGGGTTGTTAATGTTAGGTTATTAATATATTAATTGCTTTTCATGCCTTAAAGCCACTCTTCCTGTGGAAGAGACAAGCATAACCTCTTGCTTGGATCTGTTTGTTGTGGTGTTGGGTAGCATCCTCATGGATCAAGCTTTCACAGCTCCTGAGTTCATGCCTCTTTGCTGGGAAGATAAACATGTGCTGCTACTGCCTGTGCATGTCCTGAGTCTGTAAACAGAGCATCTCTGTCCAGAGCTGTTGATGAGGCATGTATCACTAGAACAAGTAGTATTGAAAATGATGTAAAACAAAGCCTAGAACAAGCTGCAATACTACTAATGCAACTCAAAATAATCAGTGTTTTAAAGCAGCCTTACTGGCTGTAAATCACAAGCAGAATAGAGACTGAGACAACAGTCTGCTTACCTTTTCAGATGTAGAAACTGTTAAGCTTTTTGCTTGTTCATTTGTAAAAACAGCTACAGTCTTCACATTTTTCTTCCTCAGAGGTAACAGCTGAGAGCTAGTGCATGCTTATGGCATTCCTCAAAAGCTCTAACAGGTTAGTTGAGATGTATCTAACAGTCGGCATCAAGACATGTTCAGGTAAAAATCTGTATCTACTACATCATACTAAAAGTTAATGTTTACATACATCATAGTAAAAGTTAATGTTGATCAGAACGAGGGCAAATATTGGGTGGGCTTTGATACTTGGAGAACAAAGATGTGTGTAGACATCAAATAACAAGGAGACAAGTAAGATGATTTTTCTCCATTACAGTTTAAAACCAAATTAAGGCATGTTAAGATCAAAGTTGTGTTTTGTCCTCTGCAATTTAAATGTAGTTCAGGGTTTCTTAAAATATCAGTGAAAAGCTTGTCTTCAGCATTTGTGTGAACCAGTTTCTAAACGAAATGGAGTGGAATCTTACGAGGGTATTGCTGTATCATGGAAGTGGTTGAACTGTGTTATCTCTGAAATCCTCTTGCCCAACACTGCTTGCTTGCAGGGCAGCTGTCTCTTGCAGCTGGGCAATGGTGTGAATTTGATGGATCCAAGCTTCCAGCAGAAACTGGAGGGCGAGAAGGAACTACTTCGCCGCGCTATACAGAAAGAACTGAAGATTAAAGAGGGAGCGGAAAATCTGCGCAAAGCTACAACAGACAGAAAGAATCTTGTTCATATAGAGCACGTTCTGAAATCTTCCAACAGAAAACTGGAGCAACTGCATTGGGAACTTCAGGAGCTTAACGCAAGGATTGTTATAACAGACAAAGAGGAGGGTACGATGGGTAGGTCTTGGGTCGTGATTGACAGGAAAGTTGTGTTATAGTGCTTCAATATTTAGACATATTGAATTACTGGGTTTTTCTGTTGAGGGTTCACAAGTAGTGGGAGTTTCTCCTGTTGGCATTTAGCTGATGAAGTGATCTGTGAAGTTGAGAATGGGGCAATAAAGGTGAAAGGAGGCAACATGAGAAATTCATGCAGGGAGAAGACCAGCTGAGGGTGCTGGGCATGGACAATATTCAGGAGCTGGCCATAGGTGGAATTGGAGAGATTTGAATGGAGTTTCTGGGCAGTTGAACATCCAAGTATTTTACAGGATGAATGAATGTAAAATTGTCAGAGTGCTTGTTGGGACAGGTTCACTGACAAACTAAGCAATACATATGGATGTGAGTTTGAGATTCATTTGAGAATATTTTGCATTCAGTTTTGTAGACTTGATAGTCTACAAGACCTTTTTATACCTTATTTTACAGCCTAATATTCTTTTATAGAGTCACTTATATATAACCCAGTGAAATGACACAAGATAACTAATGGTATTGATTGCATTGTTTGTGCAGATGGATCTGTATCTCCAGATCCTTGCCTCTGGGAAAGAAACCCAGACCCCCTGGCAAGGAAGGTGGAAGCTCTGAAAAAGCAGCTGCATGTTGAAATGAAAGTGAAACAAGGAGCTGAGAACATGATCCAAATGTATTCAACATCCAAGGTAAGCAGAAATAAGCAGCCGTTTGGGAACATGGATTCCTGGATCAAAATTTGTGTATGGACTTTAAATACAAAAACTCTCTGGTAATTGGTGTGTGAAAGAAATTCATTTGCAAAGCTTGCTTGACTGAATCCTAGCTGTGCATTTTGGTGACAAGCATAGTGCATAGTGACAGCCTGTGATGTTACTGCACAGGAAACCAATCGTGCAATTGTGCATTAGACTTACTGCAACATGTTACAGATTCAGGAATTTAGCCAAAATCCAAAAAGAATTGGATGGGTCATGTTTCGTTTGCCAAGAGCTTAAGCCAGTGTATAATCACTGGATGTTAGGAAAAGGCTTTTCTGAAAGTGTAGTTTATTCTGCTTTGGCCCACAATGTGGTTGCCTTTGCCTTTTTCTGAAGCATCTGGTGGTGATCACTGTTAGAGGGGAGTTACTGGGCTGGACAAACAGGAATAGTCTGGCAGTTTTGATCCTTTTGAAAGTTCTTACATGGCAGATGCTGATTGTGCCTCTGCTCTTCAATGTTGCTTAGTGGTATTAATTACAGGGTTGGGAATCACATTGTTTTAACTTAGCCATGTAAATCCTTCTGTAGTCTCAGTGGATAGTGCTGGGTACCCAGGGAGTAGCTTGTGTTACCATTCTCAAACAGACGAATGGCCCTGTGGAAAGACCTACCTCTCCCTGCCAGCCGCAGACTACACTACTTCTTCAGTCTAGATGCTTACGTTAGCTGGCTGAAGGCCGACAGGGGTGTTAATGCATCTGACCTCAGTATGACTCTAGATTGGAGGCGGATTTGAGCCAAAGTATCTCATAGGAAGTGGTGAGGTAGAAGTGCAGTCTCTAGAAAAAACTGTTCCAAGCCTGGGAAGGTAGTAAGGGCAGTATAAGAGGTACATTCAGTCACTGACTTGAGGAAAGAAAGTTAAAAGCACATTGGTGTTGTACACTGAGTTGGTGAGATGTTTTGACGTCACTAGGTTGTTTAGGATGGAACACAGCGTGTTGATCTCTTTATGTGAGAAAAATTTTCAGCGGTTTGGTGGTTTCATATTCATCCCACTGTTTGAGTTTGGCATGATTGTATTTAAAAGTCAAAGGATGATTAAAAAAAATAAAACCAAGCTTATTACGAAGCTTAATTAAGTAAGACCATGCGTGTAGAGGGTTGTAATGTTTTTATTTGTTCAAACCTCTGCTCACTAAACACTGTAAGTGCAGTTAACCAGTGAACCACAAGTCTCAGTGACTGCAAGGTTTGGTTATGTCCTTGTCCTGTCCTTGCCTTCTACTAACGGAGATAGTGACCTCAAAGTCCTTGATCCTCAGTGATGTCTCCTTTACATAACTGCTTATGGGTTTACATATGAGGATGAAGTGGCATACATCATTGTAATCCATTTTTAATGAGCATGGTTCTCTCTCTGCATGTGCTTTCTTTTTGACAGGAGCGGAAGCTGCTGGCTACAGCTCAGCAGATGCTTCAGGACAGCAAGACAAAGATTGAAATAATCCGCATGCACATTGTGAAAGTTTCTCAGTCAGCAGGAGGGATGGAAGATACGGTGGATCCAGCAGGTAAGGTGTTTTATTTGATACAGACCAGAACAAATGCGGCCAAAGCCCCAGGATCCACAATACTCAGTCAATTTTCACCCTTGACGTATTTTATCTCCCTATGGGCCAGTGAGGATGGGGACTACCATCAGCGCTTTGGAGCTGCGTATTGAGGAGCTGAGACATCACCTGCGCATCGAAGCTGCTGTAGCTGAGGGGGCAAAAAATGTGCTGAAGATCCTAGGAGGAAGTCGGGTACAGGATCGCAAGTTTTTGGCTGAGGTGAGCACTTATTCAGGCTTCCTGAGAGGGTGGTTTCATGCCTCAACATTATTGATTTAGCATGAATGGAGTTAACTGGGAGTTATTAATTTGGGAAGTTCCTGTCTCTTTGTGAGGACAGACTGATTGGGATCACTTTCCCTTCTAGGGATAATGTTCCTTGCTTGGGTGAAATTTCTCAGGAACATCCAAAGTGACACTAATGAGGTGGTCAGGATCTATGGGAGAATATTTAATCTCGTTCCTTTATTAGTAAGATGTTATCTAGTCTTTGTTTGAAGCTTACTCTAGTTAGTTTATAAAGGATCAGTAGTACTTGGACTGGGGCTGTACATTGAACATTCCTGGCTGCTTTCTGTTCTACTTCATATTGCTAGGCTCAGGGGCGTTTGCAAGAGTCCTCTCAGAAGATTGACCTGCTGCGCTTGTCCTTGGAACATCAGCTTGCTGAGCTTTCTCCTGATCACCCAAAAAGAGCGCTCATCAAGCAGGAACTAGTAAATACTTCCTCCCTGGGAGTTCAGCATGGCAGCATCCAACCCACTTCAGTCATCAAACCTACAGCCCTTACAGGTACATAAATCCTGCATGGCATGTTGTTGTGAGGAGGGCAGAGGGGAAGCTGAATTGCCTTCAGTCATCAAACCTACAGCCCTTACAGGTACATAAATCCTGCATGGCATGTTGTTGTGAGGGCAGAGGGGAAACTGAATTGCATTTCTTCTAATTGTTGTAATGCCTCTTGTTATATTGACATTTGATTTTCTAGTAACTGGATTTAGGTCTTCTAGGCCAGCCAGAGCTTTCTGATCATATAGATTTGCAGTCTATTGATCTGGGGTAGATCTGAGCTATTAACAAAGACATCATGAATTTGAGAAATGTCTCTGTGAGGACAGGCTGACTGGAATCACTTTATCTTTTACCCAATAATGTTCTTTACTCTCCTAAAATTCCTCAGGAACTTTGGAAGTGAGACTGATGGGGTGTCAGGATCTACTGGAAAATGTTCCAGGACGTACCCGAATGACTAGTTCTTCTCCCATCTGTGGCAGCCCAAGTGATTTGAGGTCCTTTTCCCGAACACGAGTTGGCCTGGGTATCCATGGCCGTAGTGTCACAGGAAAGTACCTGCGGAATGAAGAGCCATGCAGTGAGTATGGGGTTCCCCCTGAATTGTAAGTGGCATATGGGAGCATGGGGGCTTCTCATCTGGGTACTGCGTTAACCTGGTAGGTGTGTAATTATAAGAAACTCGGTTATTGCAAAACTCAGAGAGGATGGATTGCATTATACTTGGTCCTCTTCAGTGCTCTGCTGGAAATTACATTTGATTGGGATATTCACCTTCAGCATGAGAGGCTGTCTTTGGTAAAAGATTCCAACCCATGTTTTCTCCTTTGTCCAGATGAGGTCCTTGCTGTGCTAAAAGTGGACAATAAAGTAGTTGGCCAAACAAACTGGGGACCAGTTAATAACCAGGCATGGGACCAGAGCTTTGTCACTGAGCTGGACCGGGTAAGTCTCCCTCAGATTCCCTGTGCTGCATTTGTTTTTCCATTTCACCTTACCTGATTTGCTCATTTAGCTGCCATTCCACTCGATTCAACTCTGTACTGTTCTGTCCCCATGTCCTTCTGCGTGCCAGTTATCTTTTAGCTTTTCCTTGAAGGCAGCGTACCTCTGGCAGAGATTCAGCCTGAGCAGCATCTGTTGTCCTTCTCTCCTTATCTGAGCAGCCTTATTTCATCTTACCAGCAAAGTGGTGCTCTCAGGGATTTCTGGAATGAGGAACCAAGGCAACCCTCTCCAAGAGGGTCTGTAGTACTGAAAACATCAGAGAACACAGGGAACAGAAGGATTAAAGAAGTTTCTTGTGCATACTGTTGTTTGCTTTTTTTTTTTTCACAAATGTGTAATTTCCAGAGCATGGGCCAGTATGTAACTCTTGTGCTTTTTTTCCCTCCCCCACCATTCACCCATCCCACCAGTCTCGTGAGCTTGAAATTGCAATTTATTGGAGAGACTGGAGAGAACTGTGTGCAGTGAAGTTCTTACGTTTGGATGATTTCCTTGATAACGAACGTCACGGAATGTGCCTCTCACTGGAACCCCAAGGAATGCTTTTTGCAGAGGTATAAATGCCAGCTTTGTTTCTTTTTCAGAGAACTCTCTCTGCTTAGGGAGCCTGCCCTGAAGGCAGTTGTTCAACCCAGGATGCAAGGAATAGAAGGAACAATAATCTAGAAGGGTAGAATGACACCTGAAATCCTTTGGCATCAATATCACATATAAGAATAAGGAACAGCATGTTATAGTAGATGTACACATGCCATAGCCCGGAGTGACTCTTTGGCTGCTCCACCGTAATTATATGTGTGTGTGCTGTGAAATCTGTTGGTTTTTATTTGCCTTCATTATGAGTCATCAGTGACACTTTAATTAAACGTGTGGCTTAATGGTCAGAACTGAATCACAGAGACTGCAGAATTGGAGATCCAAATTCCCTCTGGGTATGCTTGTTTTATCATCTTTCTGAGGCTAATAATAGTTTGAAGTACCATCAGTGAAGAGATCATCCAGATAATCCCTTAAAAGCCTTGGTACTTTCTCCTTTTTGTTGTGATGAAAGTTCCCGTGGTTATCTTTCCAAAAGTAGGATCTTGACCTCATGGACCAAAATCTGCCTCCTCTCTCCTCTCTCTTCTTGCGTTTTTTTGTGGTTTTGTTTTGTGAGGGTTGCTTTTGGTTGTTTGGTTTTTACTTCTGTGCCACAGCCTACTACTTTTTTTACCCTACAAATGGCCGTGTTCCTTATGCATGGCTTTACAAATCAGAGTAATTTTGTTTGGGATATGAATTGGTCTTAATTACGGGGAGTTTCTGCATTTCACGTAGCAGGAAATTCCGACATCTAAAACCACAGTTGAAGTAATGGATGTTTAGAAGGTGAATCTAAAATAATGCAGTCTGGAGCTGGTGGGAGCGACTCAGCCTACAGATACGAGTGGAGAATTTGATGAGAGAGCAGGCATGTGTGAAAGTGTGCGTTCATAGTGTAAATGAAGAATCCTGACAAATCCCCTCTGCTTCTCTGACAGGTGATGTTCTCTAATCCTGTCATTGAGAGAAAGCCAAAACTGCAGCGACAGAAACGCATTTTCCCCAAACAGAAAGGTAAGCTGCTAGTGAACGGGCTGCTTACATACCTCGGGGTGTGTAGGTGAGGGCAGGGGTTTGCACAAGCAGGCTGGCACGCACTCCTGTCCCACTACATTTCTGAGACACTGAAATGCTTGCTAATTACTGTGTGTAAGTAGGTAGGCTTTATTAGAATGTGAGTTTGTTCAGTCACAAAAAGTGCAGGCAGCCTGGCTACAGCCTGGCGTGTGTTGTGGTATTGTTGTGGTGTTTCTAGTCACAATTAACATTGTTAGGAATTACTAGTTATTTAACAGGCTTCTTAACAAGATCCAGGACTCAATCTGTACTGATTTAGCCAGCAATGCTGTTACTGATGAACAGGTATCAGGAGGTTATAGAAGACTGTAGCATGAGTAGGTTACTGATTGTCTGCCAAGGCTTTGAAGCTGGCTCCTCATGGTTTAGGGACTGGAGTAACTTGCATACTTTTTTGGTCTGCAAATTCATTCTTGTGAAGCTGTATAAGGTAAGACTTGACTTATTGAGAGCTCCTGGCAGTGGGAATAAATGAGATTTTATATTTATGTTCGTCAGGAAGTAGTAAAGATAATGAAAACATCCCAAATGTTTTACTATAAGATGTTTTCAGAAACTTTCTGTTAACAGGCTGCATTATTAAAATGCAGTGTGGAAATAGAAGAAAACCTGATTTAAAATCAATTTTTAATGTTTTATGCCATTTCTACTTGAGGACTGTTATGATATGATATGGGGCTGAACTTAGGTGAAATAGTGGATCTGTTTCATCATCATTATTAAACTTTCTTCCCTTAAAAAAAAGCCCATTCTCCCTAGGGTGGGCTACCTTTTTCAGTAACCCATGGGTGAAAATGATAATTTAACAGTACATGAGATTGTAATTTGTGCATTGTCTTCTCACTTCTCCAGGGAAGGAATTTCTCCGAGCTCCTCAAATGAACATAAATGTTGCTGCTTGGGGTCGCCTGATGATGAGTTTCCTTCCTCCGTGTAGTTCCATGAGCACTCTGAGTCCCCCGCTTCATGATCCCATTCAGACAGACTTCTCTCCAGTTCCCCCGCAAAGTCACGTTGATTCAGTGTCCAAACTGAGCAGGTACGTCACGTTCTGAGTGTTGCTGGGTGACACTCTGGAATGGATGTAGGATAGATCTTAAATACTGTTGCACCTTACTAAGGCGGAGGAAGATAGGAGTTGTTTCTGTGGAACTGAATTCAGGATTTTAAGTAAAGCCAGTGCTGCCTGAAACAATGTGGGTTTAGTGGGGTGTTCAGTATGCTGTGGCATTGATTTATTGTTAGCAGTTGGACCGGTTTCCAGAATTGCTGTCCTAACAAGCAGTGTGTCCAAGAGCCAGGGGAACTTCAGCAGATTTCTTGTCCTCTGCAGTAAGAACTGTAGGCCTGTAAGTGGGGATAAACAGACACTGTGATACAAAAAAACCCCACCAAACCCACGACTCCAAAAAAGCCTCCAACCAACCAAAAAAAAAAGGCCAGATTTTCAAAAGTTATTTCATATACACAAAAAGATGTACTGGATCTGCACTGTAAAGGAATGAAAATTCCACTCATTAAATGTCTTCATCGGTATAGTAACTGAGCTCTGTGCAGGGTCACAGTGTGATTGTTGTAAAAAACTACTCTTTTTCCACAAGGTTACATGTAATCCCCAGCCACCAGCGTAATGTACCACACAGGTGGTGTGTAGCTAAGCTTTTCATATGCTGTAGAAGAAAATTCTGTGAGTAATCATTTTCTAAAGTTGTTAGAATTAATTTTTAGAGAATTCGTCATCCTCTAAAAGACGCTATTCCCACTGATTCACAAGACCTAGAAAAGAAAAAAAAAAGTCTACCACTCTCTTGCTATTAAAATCAAGACTTCCTTTAAATTCTTGATCATCGTGACTTATTTCTGCACACCTATGTTTCATTTTATATCCTCAGCGAGCTAGTGTTGGAATGTGAGTACAACCATCACTGAGCTCCTCTTCTTTGCATTCCCTTAGGAGAGGATATGTCTTGTGGATACCTCAGACTTGTGGTGTCGATCAGGGGGTCCTGTTGTCCAGTGTATTGGACTGAACTAGCCTTTGCAGAGGTGATTGAAGGTGTCTGTGGTCAGTGTTCTGCCCTAAGGCAATCTTCAATTTTGTCTTACAAATGCAGTGACTTTCCTGTGGCGAAGCTTACCTTTGCTGATGAAGCACCACCCAAACCTCCACGCCTTTTTCTGGTGGCCAACTCCAAAGAATCAACACAGTCTCCTGCAGATTCTCCGGTAAACATCTGGGCTACTAAGGAAACTTTTCTTTGTTGGTTGGTATTCTTCCACGGCAGGGTTCTTCTTAGGTGTTTATTACTGGAAGAATTAACTCTACCTTAGGCAGATGCCCCCTCATTAGCTGGCTGCTCTCCAGGGATTCAGAATCCAGCGAGCTATTTTTGTATGGAATCTTCACAAAAGTGAAAGATTCCTCTTTCTGTTTTTCTTTTTTTTTTTTTCTTCTGTTTTTTTAGTTGTCAGTTGCTTTTCTCAGAGAAGCAAAACGGGAGGTTGGTCAGCATTGAGAGTTCAGGGCAAGAGTGCAGAACAGATGGCTGCAGGGAAGGAGGGTCAGCAGGTTTTTAGGACCAGATGAAGTTTTGTGCATTAAAAAAAATGGACAAAACCAAGAAGAACTTTACTTTTCTGACAGGAAGGAGCAGGAAAATTATTTTGAGTAGTATAATGGTTAGCGACCTGTGTTCTACCACATCTTACCCTTCCTCATTTGACTTTGGTGATAGAGGAAACTGTGTTCTGTGATCATTGTGACTCTTTTGGGGTTATGAGATGCCTTTTTTCCTAGAAAGGAAATGTTTTATCCTAGGCTTTTAAAAGCATTTATTTTACGGGGTTTGGCCCTATCAGAAAAAAATATGGAACATGGGAATAGTTTTGTGTGAGCAGAGACAATCTGTTTTCATGCTGTTTCCCTCCAAGCAGAGGCGATGACCAACTGCAAGAACTTGTCTGTGGTTTTGCTGGATCATGACACAGGAGAAAATTTGGATGTGCGTGTTCAGGTCTGACATGGTGATTCCAGAGGATGACCCACTGTAATTTTCTTTCTGTTCCTAGTGTGTGAAGAGGCTGCATGTTGAAGAGAAGTCTCGTGGTTCCGCTGTAACAGAACGTCCAAACGCGGCATCCCCAAGGTAACTATGGACAGCATGGGCTGTCTTGGGTCACAGATTGAAGAGGCATTGGGCTGAAATCTTTGAACAAGCAGTCTAAAATTCTCCTCAAGGTCTGCTTTGGTTTCTTAGCAGCAGACCCTTAATGCTGAGTGTAGGCAATACCATGAAAAGTCTGCTTTGAACCTCACTTGTCCAAATGTCTGCTGTGCCTTATCTGCTTGCCAGCCCCAGCACTTAGCCTGCTGGTAGACTGGACACTGCAGCGTAAGAGACGACTAGTAGAAGGTAAAGTCACGTAACTGTCTCTAAGTGCTCCCTTGTGTTTGAAGTTTTATGGTGGAGCATATTTAGACGTGTCTGCATTCTAAGTAGTACATCTCAGGGACACTTGTGGCATCCCTCACACTCTTCTGTTTCTATTGATATTCAAGATACGCCATCTTTCATTATGTAGGGAGACATAAACCAGTAAATTATTTATAGTGCATGGCAGTTATATATAAACAGTTTTTATGTAGCAAGGATACACGGTAGTAAATATACCAAAAACACAATAAGTAAAAAAAAAAATAATTAATATTGTTGAACAAATATTAACCAAAAGAGCACAAATAGCAAAATCTATCTAAGCTGATCTGGCAGCTCAGATCATAGCATTATGTTCATAACTTCATCATCACTTTTGAGGGGTCCCCTTTCCAAACCCCCCTAGTCAGGATGCCATCAGGCACCTACCTGCTTCTGCTCTGAGAAGGCTGAGGTGGGAGTTGAGTCCTTCGTGAGTCACAAGTAGATCCTTAGCCCTTCATTTCACACAGTGGAGGAGTACGGAGTGTCTGCTGTCTTTTAAAGAGGATCCTAGACTAAAGCTTTTAGGGTGTGGGTTGTTGGTTTTGAGTTTGGGGGTTTTTTTTAATTATTTCCAAGCAATTCTGCGGTTTTCGTTTCCTTGGTAACACCTTGTGGCTGACATAACGTTCTATAGCATCCCTTTATTCAGATACTTATTTTCCAGCAACATCTTAGGTCTGTTGTCTCACCGTGTTTCATTTCCAGTTCCTGTTTGAGAACTTCTCCTTATGCCCTTGTCCTGCTAGCACTTGATGTACATGTTCATGTTTGATTAACACAATTGCTGTTGAGCCTGCTGAAAGGGGTGTACGTGAAATTGAATTTTACTACCCCAAGGATGAGGGCCAGGGGGAACTAATCTTGTTACGGGAATTAAGGGAGAGATCAAGCCTTGGAGAGTCAGGAGTTGTTGCTCTGTTGCCAGTGCAGATGGAAGTCAGACTGCTGCCACTGGGAGCAGTTTCCTCACCTAGCAGTTACCTACTTCCTTCTCCAGTGGCAGAACTGCAGCAGCAGACCGAACTTTTCAGGATTTCAGCCTAGGTGAGGAGAGGTTAATACAACTGTTTGCTTTCCCTTTTGAAAAGGAAAATACAGAATTGCTTCTTCTAGCACAAATACACACTCCTTTGTTACCTGTTTATGCATCTTTTGGGTACCGTCTCAGCAATTCTTTGTTTGTCTGCAGGAAAAGGACCGTTCAGCTTGAGGATTTTCACTGCATTGCCATGCTGGGACGTGGCCACTTTGGGAAGGTAGTGTAGAAGTGTGCACTTTGTGGAGGAGGGCAGTAAGGCTGTGGTTGTGAAGGTGGGCCTCTGCCTCAGAGTCTGGATAGAAACATTGCAGTACAGAAGAGATTTGTTGCAATGCAGATATACAGAACAAACTCAACCACACAAGCAGCTGGCAACTGACATTAACAGGGAAAACTCCTGAAGATTTGTGGCTTCAAAGCTTGGAGAAAACTGTCCAGGGAGTGCTAAGTCATTTCATAAAGCACGTCATTACTATTTTCATTATCACTGTGATCACTTGTGGAATAGCTGCAATCCCAAAAGCTGTGTGCATAGCTGCTTGTGAGAGCTCTGAGGTGCTTACAAAGCACTTGGCCAGTTGTGATGCTGCTGTTTGTGAAAAGAATGTAACTTACACTGACATCCTTCTGAACTGTTGCAGCGCAAGGTGCAGAAAAGAAGTACTCAATTTCTGGAGTTACTTAATTGGTTTTAAGAATGACTGGTGTGGATGGGAATAGTTTGTGTCAATGGGAGTCAAAATAATTTAATAGGGAAATGACAGGTTGGTTTGAAGTTCAGCTTTTCTGTTGTCTTTCAGGTACTGCTGGCCCAATACAAGGCAACTGGGAAGCTGTATGCTATCAAAGCCTTGAAGAAAAAAGATATTATTAGGAGAGATGAAATTGATAGGTGAGTGTTGTTTAGAGATGGTACTATTGCCAGAGGCTGCATTAACACACCTGTAATCAAATGGTAGTAGGTATGATGTCTGCTGGTCGAGGTACTGTTAAGGTTAAAGATGACCTTAAGGCTTGGGTAACTAAAATCAGGAATAAGGAGACTTACAACAGCCCTGCCTTCTACCTTCTGGTGGAGTAACACCTCAAGAACACTCTCAAACTCACAGTTTGGAAGTATGCAAGATATTGTATTAGCCCTCACTTTTTATTTCTTTAACTTAAGTTGTAAAGATTTTCTTCTTCATCTTGTCTTTCTCAAAACAGACCTTTCTGGCAAGTTTTAACACTGATGTTTTTGTTCTTTGAATCCTGACAGCTTGAACTGTGAGAAGCGAATATTTGAAGTGGTCAATTCTTCTGATCATCCATTCCTTGTGAACATGTTTGCATGCTTCCAGACACCCCATCATGCTTGTTTTGTGATGGAATATACTCCGGGTGGTGATCTTATGATGCGCATACATGAAGATGTGTTTCCGGAGCGTACGGCACAGTGAGTTAGAATTAGTCTAGTGTCCAGGCACTATACATTTTTAACTTGATTCTTATATACATTTCTTGAAAACTATTTTTCTCTTTTAGGTTTTATGCAGCCTGCGTAGTCTTGGGGCTCCAGTTCTTGCATGAAAAGAAAATTGTTTATAGGTAATGCAGCAAACAATCAAGTATAAAACAGTTCAGCAAACTGAAAGTTAATTTTTCCTGTAGCTGTGTGTCTGGAGCTCACTGTTTTGCTGGGACTTCTAATCCTTCTGTCTGTCTTTATTTTCCCCACTGCCTGTTGCTATCAGCATGTTCATTGTGCTTACAGTAATGAAAGTCATCTAGAAGCTATTCATCTGACATGCTGCAGGTTATTAATCCTCTGTGACATGTCAATACATTCGGGGGCACCTGTAAGTCACTGCGGTCTTTTTTTCCTGTGATAGTTCAGTAATTTGTCATGCTTTTGTGGGATGCTCTTTTCCAGATGAATAAGCCCCACCCAGCTCTAAGCTGCTTTGTGAGCCTTTCATTAAGAGGAAAATATCAATAAATTAAGGGGAATTTTCCAAATAATACATTATTTAAACCAAATGTAGACTTTACTCAATTTAGATTGTATTCTCTTTATTAACATCTAATTTCTGCCTCTTGCAAAAGATGATGTTGGCTGGCAGTCTGCAGACTTCATCCACTGTTTCCTTTCCTCTTCTCTGCCTGCAGGGACCTGAAATTGGATAATCTGCTTTTAGATGCTGAAGGATTTGTGAAGATCGCAGATTTTGGATTGTGTAAGGAAGGTGAGTGACTTTGGTGAAGCCAAAATCGAACCATCGGAACCAGTTTAGGATTTGGGTTTTAGTAATGTCTTCACAAATACAAGCACTGAGGTGGCTGTGTGTGACTTGTATTCGTTGCCATCTTCACAATAAAACCAAACCCACCAAAAAACCACCCCAAAAATCACCACAAGCCGCAGATTTTGGATTGTGTAAGGAAGGTGAGTGACTTTGGTGAAGCCAAAATCGAACCATCGGAACCAGTTTAGGATTTGGGTTTTAGTAATGTCTTCACAAATACAAGCACTGAGGTGGCTGTGTGTGACTTGTATTCGTTGCCATCTTCACAATAAAACCAAACCCACCAAAAAACCACCCCAAAAATCACCACAAGCCAAACAAAAAAAAACTTCTCTGG
>NW_010230238.1:0-9928 GCF_000690775.1 Eurypyga helias | reverse complement strand
GAGTACTTTACCCTTTAATCTTTAGGAAACTTATGAAGGAGTTCACAATGTGCGTTTTTGCTCAAAGGAGCTGAAATATGGGCTACTACGAAATGCGTGCTTGAGTAAACAAGTAATGTGATCTGCAGGAAGCTTCCTCGGCGTTGCTGTTTAAACATTGTCTACATGTTTCTTTCTTGGAGTTTTTAGGGCCCTCGGGTTTCGTACTTCCTTATAGGCCCTTACAAGCATTGGTGAGAGTTGCTCAAGTGGCTTTCAGATGGTGAGACTGCACTGCATTTTCCAAAAGTGTTCTTTGCCTACAGGAATAGGATTTGGAGACCGCACAAACACCTTCTGTGGCACCCCTGAATTTCTGGCTCCGGAAGTCCTGACGGACATCTCATACACTCGGGCAGTAGACTGGTGGGGGCTGGGTGTACTCATTTATGAGATGCTTGTTGGTGAGGTAAGGCCACCCCTCTCTAAGAGGATCTCACTGAGCAGGCTGCGGGAGTAGTACCTGAGATAATATTTTGCTGAATGTAGCCAACTACTTATTAGTATTTATATTGGATTTTTCTCATTCTTAGTGCTTGCCAAATGATGAATCCATAACTAATGAATCCATAAAACTCCCTGCTATTCTCATCCCTATTTAATAGTGAGAAAAGGGTGGTAGTGGATTAAATAATAAACTGTCACAATTGCAGTCACCGTTCCCTGGAGATGATGAGGAGGAGGTCTTTGACAGTATTGTCAATGATGAAGTCCGCTATCCACGATTCCTTTCATCTGAGGCACTTTCTATCATTCGTAAGGTAATGGGCTTGAAGGGTCCCTGGGAACCTAGGGAATTGGCATTTACAGTGTAAGTGGATCCAGAGGAACTCCATTAGGACCAGATAGCATTTGTGTGTGTAATCTGGAGCTGCCTACTAAGGAAGGATTTAAAATTTAAATGTATTTTTCCTTTCCAATCGTCTCTCCTTTCTGCTAGCCTTCTGCCCAAGGATGACTGAGCAGGCTTCGTACTGCGGTCTGTCATTGCTCAGCCTGAAACAGAGAAGTGTTGTGTCAAGGGCGGGACTGTCAGCCCGTCAGTGGGGCTGGCTTGATCCAGTGTTCGAATGTGACCCAGCAGTCACAGGGGCACAGTGAAGATGAGATGCTTTATGCAGTTTACAGCAGGTACCTTAACGATGTTGGCAAGTTGTTAAGGAGGAAGTATTACTAGCAGGTTATGACCGTGCTGCAAAGTGAGAATGAGAAGATGCTGAGATCCATCCAAGGGGTAACGGGTTTAAACTGAAAGTGGGGAGGTTTAGATTAGATATCAGGAAAAAATTCTTCCCTGAGACCGTGGGGAGGCACTGGGACAGGTTGCCCAGAGAAGCTGTGGATGCCCCATCCCTGGGAGTGTCCAAGGCCAGGCTGGATGAGGCTTGGAGCAACCTGGTCTAGTGGAAGGTGTCCCTGCCCATGGCAGGGGGGTGGGACTGGATGGTCTTTAAGGTCCCTTCGAACCCAGACCGTTTTATGATTCTGTGATCTCCTTTCTTTTTATCCCTGGAACATTATTTCTGTCCATCCTTGTTCCAGTTGTTTAATCTTGAACTGCTATTTCCTGCAGCTTCTTCGGAAGTGTCCAGAGCGTAGGCTGGGAGCAGGGGAAAAAGATGCTGAAGAGATTAAAATCCAGGCTTTTTTTAAGGTAAGAACTTGCTTTATTCCTCCCCCTCATTTCTTGTGTTTTGAGCTGAGTGTGATTTGCTTTCTGTCAGTATTGTGGCATATTTCCATGCGAGATCTTTGTGGTAGCACCTCATTGCTGTATTCAGGAATATGTGTTTCAATTCAGGTTTGAAATGACATCCCCCAAGTATGTTTTCTGGGATCTGTAAGCTTCCAGAGCCAGTTTATTTCTGACTGTGCTGCTTCTGTGTACAAATACACCTACCTTTTGAGCCATCAACAAATACCCCTTTTTAAACCAAACTGCAGGAGTCAAAGGTGCTGTCTAGCAACGACTGATTTCCAGTCACTATGATGGCACCTGCATTTGCAGGATATACGTGAATCCTAAGAGAAAATGAGGTTAAAGACACATTTGCTTTGGGTCAAGGGTAATGTCGGTTCCAGGCAAAGGTGTTACCATTCCTCCTTGTCATTACCCATCTGCCAGAGGTTATTGGCCTTATAGCCCCTGGTTGGCTTGGCACTGGAGTAAGAAAAGAACTTGGATGTCAGCAGAAATTGCTGGGAAGTCCACAGATCCACCTGGCCACGGCTGCACTTTAGTGTTGTCCCTCCTGAATATACTTTGGGCTGTAGCTTTGTTCTGTGGTGTTCTGAAGAACAGCCTTAGACTGCATGGAATCTGTACTACCCGGCCTGCACCAGCTGTTTGCTTGGGCCTTCTTTTTTTCAATTCTCTTTTTTTTTTAATTAGTAGAAGTAAGACATGTTGCAAATGATCTGGAAGGGAGGCTGCAGTCCCCCACTTACTTTCACATTTCATAAATAATGTCAATCTGGCCTGTTTGCTTCCTTCTCTTCCAGGAAATTGATTGGGCTGCCTTGCTTGCCAGAGCTCTGAAGCCCCCTTTTGTGCCCACTTTAAGAGACCCGACCGACATTAGCAACTTCGACGAAGAGTTTACATCGCAGAAGCCAATCCTCACTCCTCCAGAGGAGGTTACTCTCATAACCCGTAAGGAGCAGGCTGTCTTCAAGGACTTTGACTTTGTCTCCAGTTACCTTTTAGATGCTTGATTCCGGTGCTGTGAGAAACGCGGACAGGTTGTTCCCATCTTGAGCGTGCAGAGAGGACTTGGCATGGGCAATGGAAAGGTCAACAGAACCGGTAGTGCTGATGCCCCCAGGATGAGAGCGCCCCGCAAGCTGCGTGAACCTACTGTGCTGTTTTCAGCCTCATTTGTTGGAAGGCTGCTGGATGTCAATCATTTATGGAGTTCTTAATGTTTGTCTGGATGTATCTTCTGCCGCCACTGAATATAGATGGAAACGTGGAACTTCAGATGGACTTAATGAAATCAAATCATCGCTGCAACTCAGGTTACTCTGCACAAGGCCAAAGTAAGTAGCACAGCTTTGTAAAGCTGCATGGGAGCAGGGGGATGGCCGCTTCTTGCCTGTTTTCTAGAAAAGATACGCCACGTTCCCTCCTTGTAATGGTTTTATGCCCATTCCCACTCATAATTACGTATGCCAAGAAGGAGCAGATTTTAACACAACCAAGATAATGAAGTTTGGGTTTGATAATGATCCAAGTCATATATCCTAAGGAAAAGGAGCGTCTTTCTACTTCTTTGAAGATGCTAAATCTTAGCAATTGTTTTTAATGATATAAAAAAGCTTTGCACATGCTATTTTTTTTTCCTTTTTTTTTAAATAAAGATACCTTTTCTTTAATGAAATTTCAGCTTTTTCTCTCCTTGGTGTTAGCTGACTGTTTCAGGTCAGGGCTAGCCGTATTCTGCTCAACAGGCAGGATTTTATTTTTCTCTGTAAATGTCAGTAGTAGTATTTTCTTCCTTCCTTCTCACTCGTCTGTGTACACACTGCATCGTGGCATCAGCTGCCACGTACAAATGACTGCAGTCGCCTCTCCACAGATTTTATCAGTGTGTGTATCCTGTGTCTTTTCTGGGATAGTTAAATAACGATAGTGTTAATATTTGAAAATCAGTAAGTTAAAGGTGATTTCATTTGCCTGGTAACGTATCTTGCAATTATACTTTATAAGATAAATCTTCTCTTACGTTCATAAAGTTAGCTTGTTGGGCAAAAAAAGGAAGGGTATGCTGATGACAAAGAGGGAGGCACAGCTGTTACTCTCAGTTCGTCTTTGATAGAGGTAGACAGAAGTTGAACTAACCCAATTGTGCTGTAGCTGGAGATAAGGTTTGGGTGCAGCTAGTGAGTTGTCATTATTAAATCACGGCTGGTCCAAATGCTTCAGAATTCAGAGAGATAAGAGCTGTGTTTGTGCACAACATAATTCTCACTGAACCTAGATTCTCTATTTTCAGAGCCAAGTATAACTGCTTCTGAAAATTCCCGCGTGCAAATATCCTTTCAACCTCCTGTTCTGCCTTGCAGCATAATGGCCTGTTTAAAGTGGGATACACATCCTCCTCACTCTTGTTTGAACAGTAATTGTTGGCTTGCTCTTGGCCAACCCTGTGTTTTGTGATTTTTCTCAAGGTCAAGGCTTCTGTGAAGTGGTAAGTAGCAGAGTGGATTGTTAGCACAGGTGAAACCTACAACATAGATTCAAACAGAGACATAACCAAAAAAGGCATATTTAATCTTTAATTTATAGTTTAAATTAGGGTAAAAAGACTGTAAATTACCATCCCAGCGCATTTTAAAACCAAATTACCAAACAGCAAAACTATGTTTTGAGCTGTAGTACATACTGTTAATTTTTTATTTGACTGATACCCGAAGAACCAGCAATTGCTGCGTGGCAGATGAGCCGTGCTTTAGCAGGCACCACAGTGACACAAACGAACTGCAGATCCTTTCTGGACGGTATAGTGTTATCATGAAAACAATTCTCAGTGTTCTGATATCCCTCTGACAGGAGTTTCTACCCTGAACAAAACAGACACAACAGGTTACAAACTCTGGAGTTGGTCAAAAAGGGATCCTTCTGGTCTGTCGGGCTGTATTGGTCACTACACTGTCCTTTCATGAGTGCTCATCAGCTGGAAACCCTGAGTGTGTCCTACCAGCTTGCCAGATGTGCTTTTGAGCTGGTGTTAATTCCTGAGCCAAGGCAATTAAGGCACCAATTTTTAACTAAGGTTTTATTGTGGTGCTGTTGTGTTTTGGTTTTTTGGGTTGTTTTGGCTTTTTCTTAACAGAAAAGGGTCAGGATCAAATTCACATCACAGCCTTTTCTGGTTTTAAAGCTCAATTTGGTCATCCCAAACTTCCTTTTAGTTCCTCGTGAAAACTTGAACATGACCTTTCATTACAAAGCTTGCTGCTGTCCTCGAAAGCTATCAGCACCCCCTAATCTCAGTGACACAAACAGGACCCAGGATCCTTCCCCTTGCATTGAAACTGTATTCTTCTACTAAAATCTCACTAGTATGTTGAGGTAAGTAATACTACCAGCAGTGCTACTTGAGCTAGGCAAGAAGTACCCGCCTCTGCTGGTTCTCTCCCCACAACCTACAGGAAAGACCTGAGCACGAAGTGATCTGCGGAAGTAAATTAAGTAAGCAAGTATTACTTGGAAATAGCGGATGAAGTATCCACAAAGAAAAGTGGATGGTATCACTCTTTACTGCCTTCATTTAAAATAGTTTGTGAATTGTTAACAGCATCATCAGCTTAAAGAACAAACTGTTAGGAAGCTGGTCAGGGCATCACAAATAGAGGCTAATTATCACGTTCCGAGTTTGGTGCCTTACAGCTGTTTCTCGTGCACATTAACACTATTAAGCCTCAAATCTTTGTGAAAAGCATGAATTTTAGGCACGTGGTCAAAATGAAATTTGCTTCTGACTGTCCAAATATTTACTCAAATATTTCTGTTTGTGGCCAACACTCCTGACCGAAGGCACTGCAGTTCTTGCAGCGAGAACTATGCTGAAGGAAGGCCACAGGAACTACATTGATTCTGGCTGGTTTTGTCTGTAATAGCTCTGTACCCTAGCAGCAAAAGGAGAGGGAAACCTGGGGGATAAGAAGTGAACACAGCTGCTCACACTACTCTTCCATCTCTTCTGGAGAGATGCGGATACAGTTAAGAAAAGGAAGTAAACGTAGAGAGGTACCTTTGCTCAGTGCAGACACCAGCGCTGCTGGCCTTCCCCGAACCCGTGTTACTCATGTGTAGACAATAACCCTGACTGTGCTTGAAATGTTACTTGCAGGATGAACAGGCTGTGGAACAGGTTGCATAGTTCATGATGTACTAAAGTTGGTGCAAGAAAAACAGCAGCCAGCACACCAGTAAAGCTTTACCCAGCGACCTGCAGCTGTGTTGGCGCTCCACCAGGTAGATACTACCGTGGCTAGACAGGCTCGTTGTTCCTGTGAAAGTAGATTGTCTCCCACGCAGTGAGGTGGCATGAACAGAAGAATCTCCAAAGATTGAGGACTATCCCTTGGTCAAAGGGATTCTCCAACTCGGAGTGTCGCAGGTAGGCGATGCGGTGATGTGACATGAATTCCCAGGTGGTGGTGTTGCATGAGATCAGATAGAGGTGTGACAGCAGCAGCAGCAGGACGACAATGGTGAATATGACGATCAGGATGAAGGACACGAGGAGGAAAATGTTGTGCCGCAGCCAGTTCCAGGACTGTTCAAAGTAGAGGCCTGACCTTTCAATTCAGAGAAATCAATCCACGGTTAAAGATGTAGAACTAGTTATATAAGCCGAGCAAACCTGATGGCACATTTAACTTTGGTTCATAATTGAGCTTCTGATAATCGTAGTACAGAGTTCTGCTACTAGAAACTCTTAAGAAACTGCACCAGTATTCACTTAGAATCCAAGAAGTTTAAAAGATGCTGGTTCCCCTGACAGCTGGGAGGGACAATCACCTTCTGGTAACTCCTCGCCTGAACAGGCATACAGCCCCGTTGGAGTTTCCAGTACTCAGACTTGTAAATAAGGATAGCATTACACTAACTGAAGCAAAATTAATTCGCTTTTGTACTGTTGTTAATTCTCTTAATTTAAGCTTAATACAAAGATGAACAATGAAACCCAAACTATCAGATTCTGATCAGCTATTGATCAGCTACGTCACTCCTCAGCAGAACAGCTCATCTCCAGGATGCAGGAGAGGGCGAAGATACAAAGCCAAAGCCAATCCAAGGCGTCACTGCTGTGTTTTACATAAACCCTTCGGTGCGGCTCAAGGAGCACCAGAGCGTTTAGCAATCTCAGAGGTCAAAGTGCCACCCCCAGGCCTTACCAAGCAACGTGACCTCCCCACAGCAGAACTACAAGCTGCACGCTCAAGTAGATGACAAAGAAGGGGTGATTGTTCTCTCCTACACAGTTCTCAATCCAGGGACAGTGATGGTCGTAACGCCGTACGCAGTGCCGGCACAGCTGGCAGTGCTTGGCTCGCATTGGTTGCTGCAAAACAAAACCAAACACCAGCAATTGTCCACTGCTTCCACACCCTGTCTGGCAGAAGACAACGCTGTGCACCATCGTCTTCCTCCATGGCAGTACTGTCCCCAGAGCGCTCCATTTGGAGATAACAGCACAGCATAAACATTGCCAAGACAACTTCAAGGGCTCGTGATTCCCCTGGTACAGACCCACACGAGTGAGATTTCAAATTAAATGACTCTCCTATGCTGCTGCTGTGTATACATTTTCTTTATAATAATCTACCTATTTATAAGAAGTCCAGTGTGCAAAGGAGGGCAGTAGAGCCAATCAGTCTGTTCAGGAAAGCATGAGTGGAGCACTGAGGTGAAAATCTCGGACCACCGCTATTGACTACAGCGGGCAGGGATGGGATGTTTCCATAGAGGAGGTAAGTGTCTCTATTTCTGGGTGAGTACAAGACGCTTGCATGGAAAAACAGCTCAAGTACCAGGAATACAGGAGATGAAAGACCTGGCTGAGGAAAGTAGTGCCTCCTAGGATTTGTTTCCCTGGAGTGTATATACGTTTTGCCAGCTTTCCCTCTTGAAGTAAGTTCACTTCTGGTAGACACAATTTGGGAATTTATGGAAACTGGGATAACGCATGATTTTATTAAACTGATAAGGATCACTGAAAATACGCCTTTCTAGGCTTTAGGCAAACTGTTTTGAGAGCTAACTTAATTGCTCCAATTTTGCTTTCATGCTCTCTCTTACAATTCAGGCTGTTCTGTTGTGTTTAGGCCTCCAAACAAGCTCACAGCTACCAACAGTTCTTATACGTCATGTTCAACTGCTTTTCTGACTCTACCAAGATCTCTTCAAAATAACATTCTGACAATACTGTAAGGTCTCACTGATGTGACAATAAGAATGTAAAATACCATTTTCTCATGGCAAAAGAAGTTTCTTGTTTCAGTAAGTCAGCAGGGACTTGTTTCAGCCTCAGAAAACTAACATGCATGTCAATACCCATCACTACTACATCTTTAGCTACACAATTCATTTGGATCACTCTTCAATTCAGAACTCTATTGGAATTCAATTTATGACTTGTACTTACTTTTTCTGTGAGGTTTTCAGCAGGGGGGTGACCCTTTGACAGAATTAATCAGATCTGCCATGCCTCCAAACCCCTAAGCAGCGAGCAGCAATGACAGAGCAGAAAAACACCAGCAACAGCAGCTGAACAAAGATGTTGGCCAAAAAAGTGTAATCTTGTAAATCGCTCAGCCCGTCCTCTCCTAGCGTGTTAGGAATGCCTACCTTCACCATGCAGTAACCACAGCGCCGCATCTTAATACTGCTTGGAGCTTGGGGTATCGCCGTGCTTTGTTCTTCACTCGTGCCTGCCTATAAGAAACAGAAAGGGAGTGAGGAGGGAGGTTTTGTGTGCTGCTGCCTGAAGCACAGTAGCTATTATCGCACTTGGCATGACTGAGTTGTCTGGATCCTTTAACTTAACAGTTAAGTGGTGCTGGCTATCTCTGTCGTTACGAAAGTTAAAATACTTCCTTACAATTCCTGTGGAAGCTGCTGTATAAATACTGTGGTGTGAAATTCCACTGCAGAGTGTTAAGGGACGTGGAGAACAGGCTACAGTAACCATCAAAACAGTGTTGGCACAGAGGCAGAAATAATTGTGGACAAGACACCACACCGACCCCGATGCTGCTGCGCTTTGGGACAAAAATAAATAGGGTTAGACTTCACTTCCAAACACTGTTATGATGCCTCTGTAGTAAGGGAGGGATAGTAATTCATAACACAGCCAACATTTATATTAATGATGGATGATTGATACTGCTTTTGTCCTAACACAGCCTGCAAGGCGGTGAACCTGGAGTAGACAACCTCTCGGTTAATGAAACTGCATCTCCATTTACCTCAGTGTAACTTGTGTACGTGTCTGCTGAGAGGGCAACAAATCCATAAACCTCTCCATTTACCTCAGTGTAACTTGTTTGTGTACGTGTCTGCCGAGAGGGCAACAAATCCATAAACGGTTCAATAAATAGAGCTGCAGAGCCCGCTTTATTCCCAGCTCGCCATTCAATTCGGGTTTTTTGCGCTTGTACCACTTAGCGGTGGTTAGCATAGGGTAGGTCACGTATATATTCCATAGGGTAGGTCACGTATACATTCCATAGGGTAGGTCATGTATGCATTCCATAGGGTCATGCAGCCTCTGACGGGAGAGGATTCAGATGGCACAGGGGGGTTCCAGCAGGAGTGTGGTGTAAGACACACCGCCTGTGAACCCGACTGCAGTTACAGATCATCCATCAGACACTCTGCCCTGATCTCCAGGGGTCTGTGTTATGGTTCCTTTATGCCAAGTGCAACAGACACTGTTTCAGATTGTTCTTACCTAGCAGAGTGGGAAAATGGAAACAAAGCTTATAGATTTTATAGCCTCACCGCTTGCTTCCGTTCATGAAGTGATATACCTTCACTTCCTCCTCAGCCTTCACAAAACCCGGATCCATGAGAGACACCTTGAAGTACAGCAGGACCGAGCACAAAACCAGTAAGACGAAGACCAGTGGCTGCAGCAGCTCTCCACGCTCCTCTTGCTTCTGCAGATCTGCAAGGTACCCAAAAAGAGAGCCGTACCGCCATGTAAAGGGGCGACGGTTCAGTTCTCTGGCCTGGTCCCGCACCTACGGGACTGGGAGAAAACGGGCGGCGAGAGAACGTGGGATGAGAAGGGGAGAAGCGGGTAAGGGAAGGGGCTCCCGAGCGCCCCACAGCCCCCTCTGCCCGGCGGGCCCCGAGGCCGAAGCCGGGCGGACC
>NW_010230237.1:0-9030 GCF_000690775.1 Eurypyga helias | reverse complement strand
TATAAATATAAAAATGTTCCCATTTCCTATGGTCACAGTCCAATATTAACCTTTCCCTTGAAAATTTGACTAGCTCTGAATCCTATATTAACCCTACATGTTGTTTGGTTTTACCATTTGAAGCTTCCTATAAATATTTTTCTCTACCTTGTCATTTGGAATACTAAGGTTTACCTTTCAACACTAAAGAAATACATAAAAAATAAATATAAGTTCAACATAAATATTTTTGGATGGGGGTTTATAAAGATTTTTAGCCCAAATTAGGACTGAAAATGGAACCCTCTGAAATCTTGCCACATACTACTGTGGTTGCGAATGCAGTTGGAGAAGACAATCTGAATTATTGAGAGCTATGGTAACCTTTGACTTTATTTAGAAGTGCTAAGAGCTGTGGCAGCAGCATACACAGTTTCCAAAACAATGTCCAATTAGATAGAGGTAGTTAAGGCACCATCAATAAGGTTTTAAATACAAAGAAATTGGAGATAGAATCTGAAAGCTCTTTTATTTATTACAATGCTGTTGCATACTTAATGCTTTGAGAAGGTTTTTATTACTATCTAAAAGCAGTTGTACATTAAATCTTCAAATTAGCTTTGTTCTGCTTGAATATAAGTATCCTCTACACTGGACAAGAGTTCAATAAGGCAGGGGAAGACAGCTTTGAAGCTTTAGATCATATGATGATAGACTACTCCAAACTATCTACCAAGCTTGCACTTCCAGTACACAGATTTACAGTTTGCAAATTTACCTTCAGAGCCCTGATGAGAATTCTATGTGAATGCTTAGGATTTCTCTTCCCTTTTTTAATGTTGTGTTATATTTGCCTGAAGTTATTGCAGTGCTATAGGCCCCAGCTTCCTTCAATTAAGTTTCCAAGCCAAAGTTAAACAAGTTTTGTGTTTAATAGCAGTTGCTTCTCTCCAGGGGAAGCAGAACAGCTCTGTTGTAATGCTCATTTGTAGGTGTTTCAAAGTAAGTTTATACCAGTAACCATCAGATGGCCAGATCATACAGGGAGTTTTGTTTGCTTAATTGTCTTCTGAAAGGAAAGAGGAGAAAAAACCCAGAGATTCTTCTCACGAACAGGAAAAATACAGGCAGAATGTACAACTAAAAATGTTGTGAAGAAAAAAGGAAATCTACCTTTCTTAGCTCTGCTAAAACCACTTCTTCAGTGGTTTGCCCTACATTGCTTTAAAATACTGCTGTCAGATATCCTTCCCCCAAGAAAAATATCTGTGAAATATCTAAACCCAAAATATTTCACCTTGAAAAGCTACCTCTGTGCTTTCTGAGGCTGTAATTCAGCAATCGTGCTTCTATTCTCTTGTCTATTATGGTCTTAGGTTAGGTTATATCTCTTGTGGTACCTATCTGTCAGTGCTCATAAGGAGTTAGTGATTATACTGATAGGAAATATGTGCATGGGAGCTAAGCCCACTGCAGACAATGGAAATATTGAGAAGCAGAAAAACAAATCTGCCGAAGTGGGATCTAACTGCATCGTCTTCCTGCTGGGAAAATATTTTAATGAATTAAAATAAATCCATGGAAATTTAACAATTTCTGTTTGAAAATGGTTGGAATGAAAATGGTTTGGTTGGAACCTGATGTTTCAATTTTGAAATCCATGCTAGTTAAACTAGTTGTGCTCTTAGTAAACAAGAGGAAAAGATGACTGTCGTCTATGCAAGATGAGGTCATTTCAGTGGAAAATCCATTCATGCTTACTGATTGCCAAGTATGACCATGAAGTACGTAGCCACGTGTTGAAGGTCCATGTGAGAGAGTTTGATTTTTGTGATGCAATAATTTGAATACCTGAAAAAGACTTGGATAGCAGGAAACGACTTGAAGTTTTGGAATAGGCGTCTTATCCTGTCTTAAAACAGGTAGTTTCCATGACTGGGCTGCTTAAAGAAACATTTGTCTGCTAGGATAGTGGGGAAGGATACCTGCATGTGTTCCATAATGATGATGACATGAAAAATTTTGGTTTTTTAATCGACTGTCTGGCTGATTTCTTTTGGATTTGATTATTTTAATGTTAATGAGATTTAATTGTATTATTTATGGTATATTAAGGTGCCCAGAGCCTTGGCAAATCTCTTTTTCAGTTATTCTTTAAAAGGAAGTAGAACAGAATAGAATAGAACAGAACAGAACTGTTTCAGGGACGTACAAGGATCATCTTGTCCAACCGCATGACCCCTTCAGGGTTGAACAAAAGTTAAAGCATATTGTTAAGGGTATTGTACAAGTGCCTCCTAAACACTGCCAGGCTTGGGACATCAACCACCTCTCTAGGAAGCCTGTTCCAGTGTTTGAGCACCCTCTCAGTACAGAAATGCTTCCTCATGTCCAGTCTAAACCTCACCTGGCGCAGCTTTGAACCATTCCCATGTGTTCTGTCACTAGATACCAGGAAGAAGAGCTCAGCACCTCCCTCTCCACTTCCCTTCCTCAGGAAGCTGCAGAGAGCAATGAGGTCACCCCTCAGCCTTCTCTTCTCCAGACTAGTCAAGCCCAAAGTCCTCAGCTGCTCCTCACAGGACAGGCGTTCCAGCCCTTTGGCCAGCTTCCTCTGGATGTATTCAAGGACCTTCACATCCTTCCAAAACTGTGGGGCCCAGAACTGCACACAGGACTGGAGGTGAGGCCACACCAACGCTGAATACAGCGGGACAATCCCCTCTTTTGACCAGCTGGTCATGCTGCATGTGATGCGCCCCAGGATGCTGTTTGCCCTGCTGGATCCCAGAGGACACTGCTGGCTCCTGCTGAGCCGGCTGTACCCCCAGATCCCTTTCTGCAGGGCTGCTCTCCAGCCACTCCTCTCCCAGTTTATACTTGTGCCCTGCATTACTCCTTCCTAGGTGCCGAATCCAGCATTTCTTCACATTCATACGTATTGGTCCAAAATTTTCTTTAGACCTCCTCTTGCTATTACCATACTTTAAGAAGCCCTTATTATCTGAAACAACACTGGCCAGTTTCAATTCTAATTGAGCTTTGACCTTCTGTGTCTTCTCCCTGCAGTAACAAACCACAGCTCTGCACTTTTCCTGCACAGCCTGACCTCACTTCCAGACATCATACAGTTTCTTTTTCCTCTTGAACTCCACGAGGTGTTCCCTGTTCAGCAAAGCTGCTCATCTGCCCTGATTGCTTGACTTATGACTCTGCCTGTAATTGTAACATGTAAAGAAGGAAATAGGCAAAGTAATTTTTTGCTTACTTCTGAAGCCCTAATGGGCCTAAGTTACTTACAGCTGATTGTCTTTTCAAACTCTCATGTTATAACCTGTAATGATCACATACAGAGAATTACAGAAAGAAATAATTTTGTAATATGTGGGAATTTTTATTTAGCTGACCAAATGCTCACCAAAACCAGTACATCGCTGCCAAAAATATGTTGATGTATAATGTTGCATAACCATCCCTTGTGATGAAGAGGACTATCAGCAAAGGGGTAAATTTTTTCAGTCAAGGCTATCATGTCTTTAAACAGATGTGTGGCAGTGTAAGAGATCCCTAGATAAGAGCTTTAAGGTTTCAGAGAGGATATACTAGAGGGATCAGATAATGACCTTAGTGTTAGAGAAGCTTAAGGTTTTAGCATTAGACTAGTTACAGAGACTACAAATAAAGGATTTGAATTTTGAAGCATCTTAATAGAATTGAGTAATGTCAGAAAACGCCTTAAAAATCAAAACAGTATCACAAACTACGAAAATGGATTAACCTGCCTTTTTGGTTCATAATTGTAAAATCCTTTGCAAATTGTCTTTGCCAGTACGAGTATTCAATATTTTACCCAGTTAAATCTGGTCTGTTTCAAGGTTAATTCCACCCCAGTCATGTGGGGGTTATTTTTTGATGCTTTTTAAATGTTCCTTTTTCTTTTTCATTTATCTCTTCTGAAAAACTAAGTAATTAATTTGAGATATAAATTTATCATGATTACCTATTTCTCTGGGCTGCAGAAACATCGTTCCAAACCCAGAGGTTTTATAAGTACATGTAAAGACTGTTCTGTAACTATAGAGCTCTAAACACAAACAAGTGGCAGTTGTTTTTCTTTGTCTCAGTTCTTCATTGTTTGTTCTATACTAGTTACTGAGGACACATGTAGTAGAAGGGAGTCACAGTTGCTACTTGTGAGAGTTTGCTCAACTCTATTGCGTTCAATAGACCTGTACCAACTATCCCATATGAGAAAAAAAAACCCAACACCTATTTCCAGATAAATTATCTGTTCAATGCTTTTGCTTTTATCTGTATAGCTTATTTTTGTGAGGAGAAATTTCATTGAATTGTAAATAAGGAAACAGCCATAATTTATGTTTGCTCCCTCCTCCCCTTTTAAAAGGTGAAAATCAATCACCTGTAAAACATTTTAAATAACTATGCCATTTTTAATACATTATCTAGAAGTAATACTGGGATCAGTTACCTATAGCTACTGGGTCCACATTTATGGTGTTTTGGTGTTTGTTTGTTTGTTCCCCAGAATAGGGTAAATTTGACCAAACAATCTGAATAATTGAACAGCACATCATCATTAGAATTTAGGGGCAAACGAGAGGGTGAATGCACTATAAACCAGCAAATACTGACATTGTGTCTCAGCAGTCTAGGTGATAGTTTATTGATCTTGCTGTACATATGAGACCATGCCTTGATTTCCCAGACCACCAGTTAAGTTGAAAATTGAAACACATGGTAATTAGCAGCCAGTTTTCAGATCTCAGTGTACTGAGCAAGAGAGTCAGAATAGCTGTCTCCTGGGGAGATGGAAAAACAAGTGAAGGAAATTAGGGGGACATTTCTGAATTGCATCTTGGGGACGAACTAGCAAGTCTGTGATTCACAGTACTCATGGCTGTATTTGTACAATTTATGACACTAGGGAACACTTCCTGTGAATACTATAAACTTAAAAATTCCTGCACTTGTGCCCTGACAAGTATGATTTCATACGGCTGTAAACATCTTTTATTTGGGTTGCTTTATCACGCCAGGACAGATCTGAATTATTTCTTTACGTGTAGACTACAACAGTATGCCAGGATCCCTACCAGCAAATATTCATGGGAATGTTTGAAAGCTGCTGCCTGGCAAAGTCCAACACAGTGATTCAGTTCTGCTTTGTTTTGCAGAACTTCACTGGGGCTCTGGTAAACCTGAAGCTTGAATGCCCACTTCACTGACTGTCAAAATTTGAAGGGCCATTTGGGATCCTGGCCTTATTGAAGGTAATAGAAGCTTTGTCCCTGATTCACTGGGGCCAGATGTTTGCACTCTGTACACAGAATCATATCAAAACCCCTTTTTTCCTTCTTTTCTTTTTCCTGTAAGTCAAAACTGTCTGGTCCTTATAGTAAGCCAGAACCAACATGGTCCTGCGTAGATCAGTTTAGTACTAGAGGTTTTGAGTGTTTGGGGGTTTTTGGATTCCTCCCCTGCATCCAGCTCCCCTCCCCAAGGGTGTATTCTGGGAAATTATTTTAAAGGAACTGTGACTTACAGGAAGAAATGTGTATTTTTTAAATGCTCTGACTTGGTTTTCTAAGGTTCTGATATTTTTGCACTGCCTGCTTTCTCATGCTGTCTACTTCTGAAGCTCTGTATCTCTGGAAATTTAGCCAATTATATTTTGATGCATAAACACTTGCCTGATTGCTCTGCATCCTCGTTTGCCTGTGTGATGGATTGAAGGTATGGCAGCTGTCCCCAGAGGCCATCCTGAAAATAAGATGTTGCAACTCATGAGTTTATCCAAGTGAATAACACTGAAAATATCTCATGAGTACACAAAAGCTGATTTTTTTCTTTCTTTCTTTCTTGCTAGTAATGAGAGATTAAGACACAATAATGTCAGTCACATAGGGGAAACTTCTTTAAATACCTGAGCCCATTATAAATATGTGGAATTTGGGATATGCATTGTGTACTGATAGTAGGATGTCACCATGGACACCAACACAGAAAAGTCAAATATGATGGAGAGAAAACGGAAAGAGGAGAAGATGTAGTATCCATGACAACAAGTGAAAAAAAGAATAAGAATCTAAAAAGTTTAAATCCCTGTGCTTGTCTCTATTATTAAAATGAAATTTGCAAAGTTAGATACACATACAAAATAATTTCTATGAAACTGTATTTTGTAACAGCTGTCAGTGTCAGGCAGGTACAAAGGAAGTTCAAATGGCACATGAATCTTTTCTGTTGTATTTGTATATTCCTGGAGTGATTTGTATCAAACCAAACTGCAGCTGGCTGAACAGTGGAGATCAGATCCAGTTACCTTTCTCTGTACCTATGTATAGACATAAACCTGTCCTCAGTTTGAATGTCAGCATTGGCTACAGATGTGATGCAGCATATTGTCAATGAGTGAGAAAGCTTGTAATTTGCTGTTGTTCAGTATGACCTGAAATAAACCAATCTGGTATGGGGAGATGCGTTAGACAGATTAAGAAATAACTTTTAATTTTGACATGACAGGAGCTCTCCTTTTGAAGTTTTAATATGCAGTTTGAAATGAACATAATGGACTGAGAAAAAGTGACAGGATGTTTGTGCTATCTGATGCCAAGAGGATACTAAACATTTCTGTCTCTCTGAAATATTTTGGGCTAATTTACATGCATCCAAATGAAACTGCTTTGCATTTGTTACATCATATTTAATTTGACCTATTGGAGCTGTAGCATGTAGTTCATGTGATATTGTAATGCCTTCTTACAAGGAAAAGTGCTTTGGGAATTGAATTGGTGTTGCAATGAATATATCATTGTAGAATATCTTTTCTAAAACATAGCTCTTAAGCAGAAAAATTTCTTGTACAAGTAGAAAAATGAGATGCTATATTTTTTTAGCATTACACAGCATTTCATTGTAGAAGTATTTGTAAGTATTATTTAGTAAAAATGGTAGGGGGGGTGGGAAAAAAGCTGTTTTGGAATTCAGGAATATGAAGCACAGCTCCTAAAAACTTTGGTGAATATATGCTCTTCTCTTATATTCAGTGACAGCTTGTATTCCCAAACAACACAGAACATGAGAGCATTTGTATTCAAATGCCTAATTGTGTCCCTGCATGAGCTAGATCCAAAGCCCATTCAAATCAGTGGACAGAATCCAGTGTCTTTGATTGGAATTTAGCTAAAGCATTAAATGCAGAATAAAAGGCACATTTGTAAAGAAAAGGTAGTTGGCAGGTGGAACCTAAATAGTCTACCTGAAAACAGTTTCAAATGAGTTTTTTATGTTGACTGTATGTTATAGATATGCTGCATGTATGTTTGACTATACTTCTTCTTTATTTGTATGTATTTGTTACCTGAATGATAAAATTTTGGACATACCAAATCAGAAGAAAAACAGAGGTAGCATCAAGAGATATAGGACAAATTTACATTTTTAAAAAATGTGATTACACAGCTCTATTTCCTAAAAGTTATATAATGCAATGAGTCTTCAGAGTCACAAAAAAGACCAGTTTTCTTTTAAAATAATATTTAAAGTTAACATGTTTCTAATTATAAAACTTAGCCCACCTGCACTACACAGGTTTAACTGGCCTATATCACATGCTTCCTTTAGTGGAAGTTCTCAGAAAAATAGTCAGGAGTCACAAAATTGGGTTAGTAATTCAAAATTTGCCATTAGAACCATACATATATTGTTCACATATGACAAAGCTTTTATACGTTCCTTGAAAAGACAACATTATAAGATCCAGGAAGTAAAATATTAAAGTAAATGTAGAAACCTGAATGAAATGAGACATTTAAAGAGGGAGCATGAAAGGGAAGAAAGCTGAAAAACATGAATAACAGTAATATTCTTGAAATATGAAAGAAAGTGACTTTTCAGAAGTTGCAAAAGTCATATGCTACCACCTGCATGAGAAGATTTGAAAGGTCATAGTGAAGTCTTGGAGATGATCTCCTTCATTTTGAGTTAAGACAGTGAATGAGAGATAAGTACTAGTCTTATAATTTCCCAAACCACATGACAAATTGAGAAATACTTTGCTTTTTTGGGAAAACTACCTCAAGAGAATTTTGTGTAATTGATTTAAAGGGATAAACATTTTGCCATTCACAGTAATGAATGTGTAGAGCTCAAAGCTAGGTCACATGTTGAAGGTTAATAGAATTACCGTGAATAAACTGAGAAGCAAAACTTGCAAACTGCCATTTAAAATTAGATATGATTTTATAAAATTTAATCGCTGTACTAAATGAAAATGTTTTGTGGCTCAAACATATATTTTGTACAGAGTTTGGATTGCTTGGTAGTAAAGGCAGAAAGAAGACATTTGGGTACTATGTATTCAACTCCAATCCTGACATGATTTATGGCTGATGAAGTCCACTGGGTTCCCTGAAATTTTGGTCGCTTCAATTTCTTTCGGTCCACAGCAGATCTTTGAGGCCAGGATTTCACCCACATTCATAAAATATGCATATTTTTATGCATACCCAAATCTAGCATAATCCACCACTTCTAAGAAGTATTGCTTGCAGAAAATAAATCCCTATACAACCAAAACAGTCAAATAATTCCAAGAAAAATCACTGGCAAGAAGAGGCAGTTAATTGAAGGGAGAAGGAAGGGCTAACAAGAGATCACCAGGGACCTGTGGAGAAAGCAGCGTTAGGCTTCACTCAGGTTCTCTCTCCATTCTCCAACATTTACACATATCACCACGCTATATCTAAATTTATTTATTTAATTTTACAGCTGTGTAATAAGTTACAGGCAAATATATGTGTGTGAGTGCCGGCTTTGCTTTAATTTATTTTTTCTTTATTTAAAGATTGTGGTTTTACTTAAATGTTTTTAATCTTAGCTCAATATCTCATCGTAGGTATATTCTATCTGAGTGTGGTTCAGTTATTTTAGTACTGCTATAACATTAAAAAATAGACATCTTTCTTTATTAGAGACAGTCCAATAGATGTAAAGAAGTTTTTTCTTCTTCCCTCCCTCCACCCCCCACCC
>NW_010230236.1:3263-4476 GCF_000690775.1 Eurypyga helias | reverse complement strand
TTGCAGACTGGAGCATCTAGCATTCCCCTGTTCCGCCTGCCAGGTGGTTTCCTGGTGAGCAGTGATTCTTCTCCAGGCTCTGGGTGTTTCTCGGTGTCCCTACCGGTTTTGTCCCTGTCCCCATTCCAATCTAGTTTAAAGCCCTATCAATGAGCCCTGCTATTGATAAGCAGCAAATATGTAAATCCCATGGTATTAGGCATTTCACCCCAGTCTATTTGCAATTTTTGGAATGAATACGTTGCTGGGGGTCATTTTCCCAGGGGTGCCTTGTTTCTGAGAAGTGCATATTCTTTACAAGGTTGGCAGCCTTCACAAATTCTTTTCCCTGTGGCGTAAATTCCTGGGGCTGCCCAGAGTTTCCGAATCCTCAAGGTAATATTCTTAGGATCCCCACGAATTTTTCATAATGCCAGTGTGTATACAGCAATAAATACCTTTTTGGAAGTAACGGTTTATCTCCTGAAATCCACTGTCCTCCACAATCTGAGCTCCAAGTTCCTCCCATATCTGTTTTATCTCTTCTGGAAGCTCTTCATAAAGGTTCTCCATGTCGGGTAGCTCGGTGTCAGGTTCCTTTTCCAAAATAAGGGTCATAAAGACGACTTGTCGAGTGGCGTTTTTCACTGCCCGAGCAGAGAGAGCATTTCCTTTGGATTTTTATCCTGCTTGTTGGTATGAGCCTTAATACATAACACAGACAGCTCAGGGGGTCGTTTTAGTGCCTCCAGTAACTCTTTTATTAGCTCCCCATGTGCAATGGTTTTACCTGAAGAGGTAAGAAATCTTGGTTCTTTCCACAGCCCACCTGTGCCATGGCATGCTCTGAAGGTGGATTTTGAGTCCGTGTAGAGGTTAACGCGGTTGCTAATAGCATACTCAGCTGCTTTGGCAAGAGCCACAGTTTCGGCTCCCTGTGGGTTTGGGGCTGGTCTTGTTTAACAAATTTCTCAATAAGCTGGAGGAGGGGATCGAACACCAGAGAACACCAAGTTGAGTGGAAGTGTTGATGTGCTGGAGGGTACGAGAGCCCTGCAGAGGGACCTGGACAGGCTGGATCCATGAGCTGAGGTCAACTCTATGAGGTTCAACAAGGCCAAGTGCTGGGTGCTGCATTTAGGTCACAACAACTGCAGGCAGCGGTACAGGCCTGGGATCAAGTGGATGGAAAGCTGTCAGGCAGAAAAGGATCTGGGGATGTTGGTTGACGGAG
>NW_010230236.1:2570-2967 GCF_000690775.1 Eurypyga helias | reverse complement strand
GGAGGCGAGTGCTGGTCTGTTCTCCCAGGTAACCAGTGATAGGACAAGAGGAAATGGCCTCAAATTTCATCAGAGGAGGTTCAGATTAGATATTAGGAAAAGCTTCTTTACTGAAAGAGTGGTCAGGTATTGAAACTGGCTGCCCAGAGAGGTGGTGAAGTCACCATCCCTGGAGGCATTTATGGAACGTGTAGACATGGTGCATGAGGACATGGCCTGGTGAGGACAGCAGTGTTGGGCTGATGGTTGGACTAGATGATCTTAGAGGTCTTTTCTAACTTTAGAGATTCTGTGATTCTCTGAAAGCTGAGCATGTCAGATCTACCTACACTTCCTCTTCGTACATTCAGCAGTGGCCGTTCAGTATTGGGGGTTTTTCTTTACCTGGTCCTGAAGT
>NW_010230236.1:0-2557 GCF_000690775.1 Eurypyga helias | reverse complement strand
TGCCTGGAGTGGTAAAACAACGTTTACGGTTCCCTTGAACTGCCTTTCAAGTTTAGACTGAGTTTGGATCTGAATCATTGCTGTGCTTGGAAGATGCTGTCCTTGAAGACCAGATGGACTGAGCTCTACCACCAGGCTTTGACAAGAGATTCCATCAGTGTCCCCGCCCTATGCCCAAGACTAACTGTTCCAACTCATCCTGTCTGTGCCCCTTGCTGAGATCACTCCTTCACCCTTGGGTTAAAGCACACCAGGTGTCGCACCAGGCAAGCTCTTTCTTGCCATAAGGAAGCCTGGTAACACATGTCCAAGACCTTGTGTGTGCAAAGGTTTGCCTTCAGAGCAGAGACATGGCATGGACAAAGGAACTCTGAATGTCCTTTTGGCCCTTGGACTTCAAATCCAGCATGAAACACCTGAATTCCCTGAACTAGAAACATACCCAAAATTGAAAAATAGGACCCTTTCACTTTCCTGTTTTCCTATGTAAGGATGGGAGAAGAAAAGGTTATTCTCATACCCAGTGGTTTGTCTAACAGGATACAATTAGCTGCTAGAAGGAAGGATCTCAGCCAAGTTGAGGGAGGGAACATCAAGGGTTATTTCTGCCTTGGGCTGATCATGTGCTGCTGAGCTGGGCCGGGCTCCAGGGACAAAGGGAAGGAGCACAGAAAGCAGGGAGCCAGCTCTGCCCAGAGCAGCTCCTCTGCACAGCGCAGCAGGGCTCAGGGCACAGAATGCAGCACTGAGGGGAGAGGAGCGTGGCAGAGAGAGCTTAGAGGCAGTCTAACATGAGTTACACTCATGACAATTGCTCATTGTCGTGAGCAATGCACAGGAGTTCCTGGAGGCATCCCCTATAGCTGGCACATCCCACGGTTGGTGTGGAGGAGAAGGACGAGTTCCTGAGCAGCTATTCCCTGCTGCATCATCAGAGTGACAGGGTAGGACAGCTTGCTTTCCAGGGGATGGCTGCAGGCAGTGCAGCTGGGTGGGCGGTCAGGAGTGCCCAGGGCTGTCCTTCAGAACAGGGTCCAGCACCCCAGGGGTTGTGTGCTGGAGCAGGGACTCTGCCGCCTGCCAGGGTCAGCGCTCAGCCTGTCGGGGAGCTCCCCACAACACTGCAGGGAGAAGCTGAGTGCATAAAGAGTTACCCTCAGGTGGACAGGACCCCTCTGTTGTCGAGAGGGTTCTGCATGGGTCAGCGATACACAGAACTCCAGGTCAACCCCAGGGCATTTCCAGAGAGTCTTTTTGAAGATGGACATCAAGTCAGTATATGTCTGGAAGATAAGTAGCTTTTGCTTTGACTTTTCTCCTGTTGGTTGTCTGGGTGGATAAGGAAGGGAGGGGAATTTCATTCTCCACTGAGGAGAAGCCATAGAGGGTCCAGTTCTTGTCAGGACTTGTCTGAGCTTCTCCTGAGCCCCTGCACACATACACCTGGACAGTGCCCAGCTGCAGGAGGTTTCTGCAGGGCAGAGCTGAGCACACAGCAGGTGGGATGGGGTCTGTGAGCACTGGCAGAGAGAACAATGGGTACAGTGAAACAGCTCCTGGCAGGGACAGCTGCGGGCAGCATGACCAAAGGCAGGCAGGGAGGGGATCTGCTTCCAGAAATGCCCTGAAAGGTAGAAATTAGTCACATCCCTGCCATCCCCTACAGTTTCAACATCTTCTTTAAAGCTAGCACCTGATCTCCTCTTAGAACCACCACAGCCTTACCCCAGGGTTTCACGGTTGAGGACATGAGTCAACTCCTCAGCAGCTGGACCTCCAGCTTAGAACTGCCTGTGTCCTACAACTGATATACAACAAACAGGCTAAAAACGAGTGTCTGTGGGATGGAGACCACAGCTGGGTCAGCAGAACGCTTCTCTGCATGTCCATCTTCCTTCCTCTCCTGGCTTCGCTTCTGTTGAGCATAGCTCTATTCCTTCCTGTTTCACCACCTTTCCATCGTGCTCTGCCCTGGAGGTGAGGGTGTGGGTTGGCTTCTATTCTGACTCTGTCTCTGAGAGGGCAACATAGAAATTCCATGTATATGCTGTCTTTTATTCATTCATGCAGAACATCATTCAGGTGGAGGGTTGAGGATGAGCTGCCTCATTCCTCAGTCAGTGCAGGCAGAGGGATTTCTGTGAGAAATGGCAGACCTTTTTCATCAGATAACTCATTTATAGCTTATCAGTATCCTTTGCTCTTTGGACAGGTCTCCAGCCCAGAGGAAGGAAATGTCCAACAACTCCATTGCTGAGTTCCTACTCCTGCAGTTCACAGACAGGCGGGAGCTCCAGCTCTTGCACTTCTGCCTCTTCCTGGGCATCTACCTGGCTGCCCTCCTGGGAAACAGCCTCATCATCACCACCGTACCCTGCAACCACCACCTCCACACCCCCATGTACTTCTTCCTCCTCAATCTCTCTTTCCTTGACCTGGGATCCATCTCCACCACTGTCCCCAAATCCATGGCCAATTCCCTCTGGAACACCATGGTTATGTCTTACTCAGGATGTGCTGCCCAGGTCTTTGTCTTTGTCTTTTTCATGTCAGCAGA
>NW_010230235.1:22438-42365 GCF_000690775.1 Eurypyga helias | reverse complement strand
GGGGTGAGGAGACCCCGGGGGTGCTGAGGGCGGGAGGAGCGCCGGGAGGCTGCGAGGATGGGCTGTGGCAAGTGTGAGCAGGTCACTGTCGCTCTGTGGGCTGGGGTATGCGGGTGGGTACACCTTGCCGGGGTCAACACCAGCACGCAAAGGACTTTGGTTGAAATGACTTGAAGGCATCCCAAAATGAATTTGTAATGGCAAAGGAGCTCTTGATAAAACGAGTCAGAGGTCAGGGATGAGATATCTCGTGAATCTCTTTATCAGGGAAGAGAATTTAGCAAAGACAAAACCGTTTCAGCTGGCAGTGCCTGTAGCTGCAACACCCGTCTGTTCCACACTGTACATCTCCGTCAGGCAGGGCAGCCAGCCTAACTCAGCCCTACTACTCCAACTGTATTACCATGCTTCCTAGCACTGAGGTAAGCCAGATGCACATGAAACACTGTTTTGTCCTAAGAGAGTCAACAGCAGCAAGCTCATGACCTTGACATCACTTAAAAGAGACTTCTAAGACCTATAGGTGACCAGGATACTTCCTTAGAAGCATTTGCTGCTCTTTGCAGACCTACACTTGTGCATCTGGGAAACTTGTGCTAGAAAATATCACATGGCAACAGATTCAGCAGGGCCAGAACACGTAGACCTTGGTTGGTAATCAGAGAGCTCCACTTCTAGCACTTTGTCCATTTGCTTCCCCTTTCCTTTCTGCTCCCACTCTTATTTAGTTTATACTGTAAGATTTGCAGGTAGAAACTCTCTCCTGCTATGCGTTTGCATAATTAGGCCAGTCAGTAAGCATTGCCTTAATATGAATAACAATAATAAACAGCTTTTCAATCCTCGAGCATACAGTAAATGCTGAAAACTCTACAGCCAGAAGTTCAAGCTCTTTAATGAACTGTAATGCTAGTTTACATTAAAACCAAGATAAATGATAATTTTCTACCTGTTCATTTGGTTTTGCAGTGTAGAGAGCAGATACACCCCTTTCTAGATGCATGTGGATACGCCGCCACTATAAAACACCCTTGCTGACTCCTGTGAGAGTACTTTAATGAAAAAAAGATTTACAGAGTTCACCTGTTTGAGAGCTTCAACGACATTTAATATCTGGCTGTATTCATACATATGCATGCTTTTGTTAGCAAGAATCCTTGAAACAGCCTGTACCCCAAAACTAATTGGTGTGAATATGCAGGCAACACAGAAAAAAATGGCAGTGACAAAGTATATTTCGCCATGTCCATTTGTGCTGGCCAAAGCAGTGAGAATCTCACCAGCAGAGCTAATCCAGGGTGGATGTTTAGATAACAAGGAAGGAACAAGTGCATAAAGTGACCTCTCTCCCAAAAGCTGCATCAGCACAGAAGGGTCCCTGAGGAAATATTGCTGCATAATTACATGGCTTCCTAAAGTGGAAGATGAGAAGATGGGAAATACTGGCTTCTTCAGATCAGGATCCTGAGATAGCTCTTGTGCAGTAAACTTGGGTGGAAAGCAGAGTAGCTTTTAACTTGGTCACACTGAACTTTATTGCTTAAGATTCAAAGGCAGAGAGTAAATAAAAACTTCAGGTAGAATTTTTATGACATTTTCATGATGAAAAATTAGATGCCTCATTGTAAATTCTTGATGTGTGAAGATCAAGTAGTCACAAGTACCAGAAAAAACATAATTCAACTTATGTAAAATAAAATTCTCACATATGATCTGCTTCCTGTCTATCAGCTTCAGATTGCCAGTGTGAGGGACTTCTGTACTTGCAGGGTATGATTTGGTAGTTGGTGGTAGGCAGCACAGCGTAGGGATTACACAACTGTGTGGGGGTTAATATCGAATCTATTAACTCCAGGCAGCCTGGTTTGGGATACCAACCAAATGAGTTACTTGCCTTTTAACACAACTTTCAACAATGTTAGTAAGCAACATTTTTAGTCTTGATTAATGTAAGAGTTAATCTGCTGGTGAACTCCTAAAGTAATTTTCTAGGACTGTTGAGTTCTGCACCACAAGCCAGTGTAGGACTTGAATTCAACTCTTCCCATAGATAGAACTGTGATTTAAGTATGGACCAATTTCTCTCTGTATTCAGGATTATTTTAGGCGCAGAACTCAACAGGATTCAGTTGAGGTCTTGTGCTTTAGTCCACACAAGAACAGTGATTTTAAAAATTGTAGGAGAAACTTCAGTTCTGGAGCAAACTTTTCTATAACTGACTAACTCAAAGTCAGCTGGAACATTGAGCACTGTCTAAACCAGAATGCTCGCTGGACTATCTCCAGTTAATATAATACTACTTGGACTATGTTGCTGTATGAATAAATATTCAGCTCCATGCATGTCTCGGCACAGCGTGCTTTGAGAGAGGGAGAGTGGGATTAGCACAAGCAACACCATTTTTCCATGGGTTATCCTGCAAATAAACTTTAAAAGAGTCAGTATTTTCTGAAATGATGTAGAAAGAAGAGATAAGCTTAACTGAAAGGAAATAACTTGCCAACCTTATATGGGCCACCAGTTCTTACAAGGAGAGTAACATTTTATAAAGAGAAATTTAGAAATCTCTCAGTGGAGAACTTCTAGCCTGTGTCATAGAGATGCATTGGAGAAAGCTGAAGGGAAAGCATAAGATTTGGAAGCCTTTGTGGACAAATTGCGATTTAGCTAGTACTTAATGCTGGAGCATGATCCTGTAGCCCCATTTACCACAAATTCTGGCTGACTGTATTTGGCAGTGTAAGGCCTTTGGGGTCAAGGTGCTCAGTTTCCAGTTTTGCCTTTTCGGTCTCAGAAGTAAGGAAGCATTTCAAACCTTGAGCTTCAAAAAGAATTTTAGAAATGCACAAGAGAGCCAACTTTTAAATGAACTGGAAAGATTTTATAAGGACAGAAGATCAACAAGTGACCAGGACTCCAACTGTGAAAGAAAATGTGAGAAACAGGCACCTCTTCTAGTGTGAAATTGGTCTAATTCTTGGGGCCTTTAGAGTGGCAGTATCAAACAACTGGCCAATATCGTGTACACTTTCTGCCATCCACATGGCATCAACTCCATTACCACATTCTGTGAAGCAGTCAGATTTGCCACAGGTTTGTTTAACCCCTCATTTGAAAGTGGAGATGGATTTTTTTTTCCCTCACTGAGGGCTGAATGTGCCTTTCTTACCGTACCTGGGAAGCCAGTCTTGGCATGCACCTCAGTGCTACACAAAAATAGCGCTGCAGGAGAAAATCCTACAGCCAGGAGCCATATGAAGCAGGGCTGCAGATGTACCTGATCGTAAAGGGGGCTTATAAAAAGATGGAGACAGACTTTTTAGCAAGGTCTGTAGTGATAGGACAAGGGGTAATGGTTCTAAAGTAAAAGAGGGCAGATTTAGAATAGACATAAGGATTTTTTTATGATGAGGATGGTGAAACACTGGGACAGGTTGACCAGAGAAGTGGTAGATGCCCCATCCCTGGAAACATTCAAGGTCAGGTTGGACGAGGCTCTGAGCAACCTGATGGAGTTGACGATGTCCCTGCTCACTGCAGGGGAGTTGGACTAGATGGTCTTTAAAGGTCCCTTCCAACCCAAACCATTCTATGGTTGCTGGGTGGTGGGTGCATGGGTGGGCAGGTGATGGGTAAACCTCCAGACTATAGCTGTATCTTGAAGGAAGCACCTACTTTGAGAAAGGTCCAAACCAGCTAATTATAAGTTGCTGATCATCAATATGGGGCTTACAAAAGGGGTGAAGGCTGGCATGTTGCTTTTGATATTTAGACATCAGACATATTTGCTGGATTTCATTTACAATGTGATAATGTCTTTTTATAGTTTGGAGGATCTCTCGGTATAACTAATGAAACAAACTGGAGCTTTGGCAAACTCAGACGTGAACTATGCTTCACAGGTCTGTCATGTCTTTTCATCCTGCCCTGCTTTGCACCGTCATGGAGGAATAGGCATCACTGGGTCTGGTTGCTGGCTCTGCCAGCACTCTCAGCCTGTGCTTGCATTGTCAAGACTTCAAACAAATCTGCTGCTGCGAGACACCTTGGTAGCAAAAAATGCAGTACGTAGAATAACTCTTCCTTGTCCCCGAGAAGCAACTCTTTCTAGCCCAACCACCTTTACTGTTTGAATGGCAGCATGCAAGAGGAGCGTTTCAAGGCGAGTATGTGTGTGCGTGCTTGTGTGAGTGATTGTGTCTCTCTCTGGTGGGTGAGCCAGGTAAAACTGCTTCCCAGGAAACGTGCAAACGGAGACAGAACTGTGTGATTCGTTAAACCGCTGATCTGATGCCCTTAACAACACAAATTCCTACCAGATCCCAGCTCACAAAGCAATATCGATCATCTTTCTAAAGAGAGGAATCTCTGTGACAATATTGTTGAAGAAAGGAGGAACATTTTGTCGAGATGCTGTATTTCAAGTAAAATAACGCTCCAAGGAGCATTCACTTTCAAATCAGTAACGCGCAAGTATAGCTAACTCACAAAACAGCAGCCAGTTATATACGCAGATTTCAATGAGGCTTTTAGGAGAAACAATGGGGCTGTTTTTAAGGGTGGTTGCCCTGCTGAAGTGCATTTCTCTGAATAGATACAATGCTGTAGTCCTGAATGGATTCAATGGTGCTGTCTCAAACATGGCCAGGAGTGTCTAGAAGTGGGTGGAGGTAGAAAGAGCTGGTGGGACCCTCCTTGTGGTTGACTCAGGCTGCCTCCTCCAATCCTTTCTTTGCTCTGGCAGCGGCCGAGGTTTCCTTCCCCTTTCCCTCTGTGACAAGCTTCCTTCTCTGCATGAATATTCCCCATCTGAAATAATAGAAGGAAATTTTTAAAACATGGGCTTAAAAAATTCAGGCATAACTTTGTCTGAACGAGATGTCTGGGTAACAGAAGACTCTCAAGAGAAGTGAGTAATATCTTGGCCCCTTGGCTGTTTGAAAGTGGGAAGGAAAAATACATACACAGATAGAATATAATGTAGGAATCAATCCTGCTTTGGCCTCTGTAAGGAAAACAAGTGACCTTAATGATCTATTCTCTCTCTAGAGCACTCAGACAGAAAGCCGTGCTCGTTCCAATTCAGCGGTGTGCCCAGCACATAACACAATGGACCTCACTCCTCGGGAAGCTCTAAGTGCCACTGCAATACAAATAAACAAGTTCTGAACAAGATGGTGAGGGCACCAGCAGCCTACAAAAAGCAGCTCTTGGGGCCACAGGAAGACTTGGAGTGGGGGGGTTGTGCAGCAGGAGCGTTTACTTAAGGAAATTCACTTCCCTTAGTGAAGAATACACTTCAATTCAAAATGTATGCCTCCTTTTTGCCTTTATAAATTTCGCATGCACACTCCTATCTATGTCAAAATAGAAACACAATGACTGCAAGCTTATGGGTGACACCGCTGAACAATGCCATAAAATACAAGACATGAGGCAGAAATATATAAATAGCTGCAGGCCATGATCTGCTCTCACTGTTTGTGTGCAGCTCTATTAATACTAATAGGAGTTAAGTGCGCAGAATAAAGTGACAGCTATCGCCCCTCAGCTCTGCCAGCAGTTCTTAAGTACTGCTGTGGTCCAGCCAGCGCTTCTCTGTGCTACACAGAGCTGCCTCAACCGCCATGCAAAAGCTACCACCGGACCCCAGGAAACGGCACGCTCTGTCTGCCCTGACCTTACATGGGGTGCTTTTAAGGTTCCTACCTCCAGCCTTGCTATGGCCTATTGTGACATGAAAGAAATGGTAGTGATAGTAATAGTAGCAGTAGTAGTGATAGTAGTACAATCTTAGCGTGATCATGCCTCTTTCAGGATAGTGATTCTTTGGCATAACTCTGCAATTGAAAATGGTGCTAAAAATTGTATTTGGGTGTCCTGGAAAATGGCCTTGAAATGTTTCAGCTGAGAAAGCCACAGACAATATATGGCATAGGACTACCATGGTAGTCCTATGTCCCACTCCTCTCGTGGTTTTGGGTAGTTTTTGGGGCAGGGGATTGGTGTTTTGTTTTCTTTTCTTGTAACATTGTCCATTACCCCTCTGGGTTCTGACAAGGGAATTACAAACCTTGCAGGAACAGCCTTGGGATAGTCTGCTGTTGAGTAGTAAATGAAATCACTAGAGATCCACTGGACATCCTGTGAAACAAACAGCACAGACTGTTGGAGGAGCCACCTTCCTTCTCATTGTTTTTTTACCAACGTCTTGTCCTCCCTTTTCTATGTCTGCAGGGCGACGGGGTGGCTGGAGCTGCCCTGGGCAGCTCTGCAGCAAGTGCCTTGTGTGCCAGCTCAGGCCTCTTTTCTTTTCTTTTCTTTTCTTTTCTTTTCTTTTCTTTTCTTTTCTTTTCTTTTCTTTTCTTTTCTTTTCTTTTCTTTTCTTTTCTTTTCTTTTCTTTTCTTTTCTTTTCTTTTCTTTTCTTTTCTTTTCTTTTCTTTTCTTTTCTTTTCTTTTCTTTTCTTTTCTTTTCTTTTCTTTTCTTTTCTTTTCTTTTCTTTTCTTTTCTTTTCTTTTCTTTTCTTTCTTTCCTTTCTTTTCTTTTCCTTTCTTTTCCTTTCTCTTCTCTTCTCTTCTCTTCTCTTCCTAGCAATATAATCAGAAAAAGTTGCTGGATAGTTCTCAGGATGGGTCACTCTTCTTAGCAAACTTTAAAAAGCCAGGCAACTAAATGACTCCCAGTGGCACAGAGATGATGTTCAGCTAACCTCCACTCTGACTTCGGCTCTTACTCCACATTTTCCAAACAATTTTCCAATGTGTGATGAAATACATTTTTAAAGACAGCTCACCTGAACTCCAATCCAGCCTTCACTGTTGGCAGGAAGAAGCTTCTATCAACTTCAGATGCGTTGAATCAGGCCATCAGGAAGAAGTTACCATGTGAACTACTTGAAGCTTTTCTTCCTTCTAAGGTTTAAACATATGTAAAAGAAGTATCCTTTTTTTCTGCCTGCTCCACCTAAGAACAGATCAAATTTGGATATTTTGCACACTTGGGTATTCTTGCTCTGCTGCATCTAGTAATGCAAAAACACAGCTGATGTGCAGGATGGAGGTTGCCCTGCTGCTCCCTTGCTGGTGATACTAGCTCCAGCTCAGCCCCACACCATCACAGACCTTGCATCCTTACAGAGCCCAGATTCCCATGCCAAAGCAAACAGGCACTCTTGTGGGCCTGGTACACGATTCAGACACCATTCCCTAAGGGGATCTCAGGGACCTCAAAGGAGGGAGATGCTAAGACAAAGCAGTTGCTGCTAAATGAAAACTACAGACCTGTAAGGTAGATTTGCTTCTAATCCACCATTTAAAGGGAGTGATTTCTCCCTCTAGCTCCTACTGCGATGCCCTTGATGCAGGCTGCGTACTTAGGCTTGGCTCTAGAAGCAGAACTTGAAGCTTACTGTGCCTTTTGAAAGCAAATATTGGAGGTTTGTTATATCTCTTTATTAATAGGTTTTGACTAATCCTCTATTCATTGATGTCCATTATGAGATTATACGGCTAAAATTAAGTTAGTACATACAGTATGTCTACAATGAATTCGATAATTGTGTGTTTTTAAAGGAAAAAATGGTTCAATAATTATGGCTGAGACCAGAAACTGGCATCATGGTCTTTGTTGACTGGAGAATATTGCTAAAGTGGGGCAGCTTTCCTTTGCTTGCACAAGTTAAACCCTCAAACTAAGGTTTTGCTCCCTTGGAAGAAATGTTAAGAAGCATTAGTAGCATGCACAGGGCACAAACATGCATTTTGAGGGGGAATCAAAAGCCCCAAGCTGGCAACAGTGAGAAGTCTGGTGGCAGGAGCTATTCTCAAAGGAGAAGAGATTTATTAACAGTTCCGTTTGCAGTTATTTCTACCAATAGGATTTGTGTTAGGGGAAAGATATGTCATGTGGTCCAAATATTTTTTTAAAGTGACTGTATAAGTGAGAAATTAAATAGCTATGTTTTATCCATTTGCACAACTCAATTAATTACATGTAATTTTATGAGGTCTCCCGAGTGCATATATTTGCTTTAGATTGTAGCTATACATCATAGCTTGACAGGCCAGTTTCTTCAGAACTTAACTCCAAGATGAGGCAACTCTGACAAAATTAACCACAGAAGGAGGATGTAAGTAATGACTCAGTCTCAAAACTCGAGGCGCAGAAGCCTGAGTAACCCAGGGTTTGAAGCACCAGGTGCTCCTGAGCAATTTGTCCCTCACTCCTGTTTGAGGGTGTTGTACCTGTAGGGAGTCCCATGGAGCACAGCCCCAAGGATCCCCTTGTTCTTCACAGTCCTGCCATCCTTCACCTTTATTGTGAATGCCAAGATTTATTTTTTTGGGGTGGAGAGGAGGTGGGTTAACTGCTTTTTATGAGGAAATGCATTCATATGAGGCTGAAGTAGCTAAAGGACTGCTTTCTCTTAATCTTAGTTTACTTTATATCCTGGGCCTGTTATCAAGCGTGACTGATGTGGAAGTCTTCTATGCTAAAGACATGAAAAGAAGAAAAGAGCATACCTAGTCTATTCTTCCTGCCTGATCACTACATACACAGATAAAACCTGCCTACAAGTGCTCATATGAGGAGCTTCCAGGAGAGGCAGAAGCTCAGCATAAAAGTAGGCAGCTGCATACAAAAGGGACGTTAAACTTTCCAAGAAAAGTCAATACATCATGCTTCAACTGGCTGCATACAGCGCTGAGCAGGTAAATTGTAAGAGCCTTACAGGACACTCCTTTCTAACTAAAATAGCTTTTGTGTTTTAAAATCTCATCCCTGTTTTCACCAGGGGATTGAACTTTCTAAAGTTCTCCCAGCTGGCTGGTCCCACTCTCTCCACCTTTGGTACTTACAAAATGAATTGCCTCTCTGGAGGCTAGTTTACCAAAATGCAGGGTCATATCTGAAGTCCTTACTCAAGCAAAACTGATATTGACCACATTTTTATAGAAATAAGGACTGCAGAACCTGGCCTTCTCTCACATCCAGAGCGATATGAGGGGATCCAGGGGAATCATCAAAGGAACAACTCCAAAGTATAAAACAAGCCAATAGTGAGAACTTCCATCCCTGCACCCTCTGTCTCTATAGTCAGTGAAACCCTGGCCTCATCAAAGCCAGGGACATAATTGACTTTGACTTACAGAAAGAGAATCTTCACATTTTAAATAGATTTGATATGATCTCTGCAGATGCCTGGAAGAACTGCAAGACCATCACAAATGATTTCCCTTTCTGAACTTGATATATTGAGCTGACTCATGCCACTCACATTACTTGTTTTTGCTTTATAAATCTACTCTTTCCATGTAGTCTGGTCCCTGCCATGTATATCAGACCTGAATGGGTCTGGATTTTATTTTCTGTTTCTCTTCCTTCTATCCCTGAATTTAGCAATAGAAACTGGTAACTCCTAGAGGAAAGGCTGGCATTGCTGCAGTGCTTCCAGACTTCTGACACAGCATCATCTACATTTTTCTCAGCTAGTTTCTCCCACATCATATTTTGCTTTAATATTAGATTTTGTGCTGACAATGGATGGGATGCAGAGCACCACAAGCTGGCTAAAGAGTCCCTTACAGAGAGAAAGTCTCCATGGAACTTTCCTTACATGGAAAGTCTGCAGGTAAAGGCATTCCCTCTCAAACCCACACAGCCATCTGAGCTGCCAGAGAGTCCCCTACAAACAAGGGAAGAACAAGCAAGGAAGCAGACCAGGCAGCTCGCTGGTAGGGCTCGTCTGGGGTACTGCTGAATGGTATTTCCCCTTCAATGAAATCCTGGGTGAAGGTGATGCCTGTCTCCTCCAAAGATGAATGCTCTTCTGTGGATGTATTTTAGAGACCCTGAAACAAAAAAAACACACCACATCCTAATGCGAGATTCAAATGAAAACTAACCACTCAGTACTTTGAGACCAATATTTTAGGAATCTAGGAAATGGGACATTCTGCTCCATAGCGAGACAGCTGCCTGGAGTCCGTGTTTAACCCCCCGTCAGCATGCTAGTGCTGACTGCAGTGAGACAGCCTGCCAAGGAAGCCTATCAAATTACTGCAGCTTAACTTCTATAGCCATGAAATCACAGACAGTGATTTGTAGTTCCAGAAGTGCTCTGAATATTCTTTATTCTTGTCCTACCAATCCAAAATTTGGAACAATCCAAAGCATTGCACGTAGCCAGTTCTCCCAGTTTTCTTCCTTATGATTGCACTGTCCCAATGAGATGTTGTTGCACTAAATCCCTTGCTACGTGCAGTTTCTGGAGTGACATTCATGCAAGACATTCACCTAACCAGTCTGAATAGCAGACCAATTTGGGGGGAAAAAAAAAAAAAGGCAGATTCTTTCTCTCGTATATCCATGAAAAGAAAAATACATAAAGTCCTCAAATACATTACTGGCTATAAACAGGCCCAGCCTTCATAATTATGCATAGAGACAGAGCAGAGGGGGATAAACACAAATGATGCACACGTCTGTTTGCAGAAAACTAACTGGGGGGAGTACCAGAAAAACAACCAGGAAAAAATCCATTATGAAAATATTTTACATTCTGTCAGCTTTTGCCTTTGTCAGACAAGAAGTAAAAAGGCAGGAGAGCATGATATTAAGATGCCACTACCTAATAATTTCTTGATAATTGCCCTTCAAGAGCAAATGACAATGAAATGAGAAAGGTAGAGCTTTCACCCACTCTATCCTGATTTAGGCAGTATGCTTTGGTACACACTTCCTTTGAGTAAACAGTACCTATAGTTACACAGGATCTATTCTCCCATTGATGTACCAGGGATTTATGTAGGTGAGTCCCATTAATGCTAATGGAAGTTATGTGTGTAATTCCCCTTTTTCAGCAATGAGAGAATAGACCTTTATGTTTCTAAAGTAATTACAGCCTTAGCTCTGCCTAGGCTGTTCTCCCCACCCTCCCCCCTTTGATAACTTCTTTGCTTCCCTCCCCAGCATTGACTCTGGGAGAAAAAAAAGGGATAAATTCCTCCATTCAGAAAGGAAAATTGGAGAAATAGCTGAAAGGTGAAACAAATGTAACTAGATCCACTCATTGTGTGAAGGAAATGCAAATACAGGAAGCCAATCTACATCCGCTACCTTTGCTGTGCTTTTGGGGACAGATGTAGATTCATTTTCCTTAAATTGAGTATTCACTGGGTATTCACTGTTTTTGGGGCATGTAGGTTATTTAGAGAGAACAAGGTTTATTTTTTTCTGGCAGTTTATTCTTAATCCATTTTAGAAAAACTACATGTTTTGATACTACCAGACTTCTGCATAAAAAGGTAAAGAGCAAAGTGAATGGAGACTTTGGAGAAGGACTTAACTGATTTACAGAAACCACGGCTGTCATCTGAGCCTGAGCTGGGGGATAGTGTACCCCATGTGAGAGTTTAAACACTCTGGAGTTTTGTAACACCTCCTTTAAGGGGGTTTCTTAGCCTGGGGTTCAGTGTCGGCAGGTTTCTGAGGCCATGCTGTACAGAGTCAAGCCCCCAAGTTTTAAACATCATGCTTATGTTCTTTTCCTGATTTTGTGATAGATTATCTCTGCAAGTCACATGCTAGGTCTCTTATTAAACCTTCCAATTTCTAAAATGCTATTTCTACTAATATTTTCCTTTTGGAGCAGGATGATGGGCAGTCTATCTCACTGATGTACATGGAGTGTGCCGAGAACACCATTATCATTTACCTGTGTAAGCACTCCCAGCATTTCCGTCAATAAAATCACAGAAGCAACATTTTGCATCCTTCTGAAGTGATCAGGTTAGTTTTGCAGCTCTGCTGACTCCGTTTCCATCCCCGCTGTCGCTCTCCAGAGCTGACCCGAGGCCCCTCACGAGGGACGGGGCGCAGCGGGGGTCCCCACGTCCCTGGCTGAGGATGGAGGGGCACCCTCGAAGAGCTGCCCTTGCTGCTCCTGTGGCTGCTGGTCATGGCGTGTCTGTCTCCACCACAGCAGCACACCACAACCCCTCCTTCCCAGTCGCCTGCTTTTGCCGGTTGCTGACATACGTAAAAAAGAGATAGAGGACATGTTTTTACACCCTGGAAATGTGCTGCTCTTCACAACTCTGTTCTGCCCGTGTCTCAGCCAGCTCCGCTGCCATAGCTACATTGAGAGAGGGTAGCACTCTTCCAGAGCTGATTTAAGCAGGTAGCGAGCATGGTTGTGGTTTTCACCAACATCCCAGAAAAGCCAGAAATGTAAATTCAAAGGCAAACCCCACAACTTCAGAAATTCCGGGAAGCTATGCAGCATGCAGCTCAGCTTTGTGGGTGCAACAGCAGGCGTGAGGAATCCCACTGCATGCTCTGCCTCCTTTTTTTCCCCTTTTCATTTAAAATCACCTAATCTTTTTTTTTTTTCAATTGCTACAAAAATCAAGGGGGAGAGATCCTAACCTGCAGGATCAGGCCCTCATTTAAGAATCCTTCTGTTTTACTAATCTCCTGCAAAAAGGAGTTGTATACTCTTGTGGTTCTTTGCCACCTGGCAGGGATAACAGAAAATACCCAACAGTTTCTTATAGGCTCACCCAGAGTTTAATACCCCTCCTGCCATGTCAAGAGAAGAAAGGAAGAGTGGGTGGAAACTTTTAAAAAGTATCAAATCAGTCAAAATGCTGATTTATTTTCTTAAAAGCTCGGTAGAGATTAACCCCTGTGACTTTTACAACACACATACATTAACTGGATTGAAATACCACTAGAGCTGTAAATGTGAGGGGGAGTGGAGGGAAATGATTGGAATGGGGAGAAGAAAAGTTCGACATACTCACTATACACTCACCTCCCCAAAGAGGCTGGAGTCGTTTTCAGCGGCTACTTCTCCCCCTGTTTTACTTTTTTTAGTGCAGTAATACTGAGTGGAAGTCAGGGATTCACACACACCAGCAGCAGTTCATAAGCACGGCTTCATCTGAAAGCTCTTTCTCTGATCAGTCCAGCATAAAGCAAGAACCATTTGGTGCTCTGGAGCGGTTACTTTTAACTCGCCTTGAAAAGAAATACTATTTTAACGTTTCCTAATGATCTGCTGTGGTTCTCAGGGAAAGCCTTTGATTTGAAGTAAACTTTGTCCTCTGCTCTGATCCAGAGCTCCAGAGAAGCTTGCAGAGTCTGGGGGAGACATGGGGGTGGTTTGCAGCAGGGTTTCTTGGCTCAGTTTGTTCAGTCTCTTCTGCTGCCTCACCTCGTGTGACTGCAGGTCTGTTTTATAATGAGGACTGTGCGTGGATGACCCTGGAACAAGCCCTGCTCACCTTACTCGTGAATAATCAGTTCAGTTCAAGAGGCAGAGCTCGATTCACCTGCAGACAACTCAGAGACTGAGGTCTAGGTCTGCAGAACTGATTCTGGTGGGTTTTTTTTTGGTTTTGTTTGTTTGTTTGTTGTTTCTTGTGAAACTCCTCAAATATGCCACCTTTTCCACTGGTAGATGCTCTGCGCTTGCTGAGCAGCTCTGCTAGCACATCACAGAGGATGCATATGGAAGCACCCTGCTAAACCTGCGACTCCAAAGCCTGGGTTGTCAAATCACTTTGAATTCCTTCTTCTTGCCTTTGCTTTTATTGCTAAGAAGTAAATTGAAACTGAATTAAACCCACAAAACATCCAAAATCATTAAAATCCATCTGTATGCTTTAAAATGACAAATATATTGTGGGAAAAGGAATGTTATTGGCCTTTTTATCCATGCATTGAAGTTTTGACATTTCCATTAATTTAATTTTTCAGCTTTTGATGGAATATTTTTCCAGCTTGATCATCTGCTTTTCCACCCATCTGTTAAGGTGCTTTTTTGGCCCTGCATTGTTTCTGAGCTATACCTCACCTTAACATTTTTAAGCAGCTGACCCAGAAAGTGTCAAGTCACAGAAAGTGTTACTTTCATCACGATGAGAGCAATGAATTGGTCAGTCATAACAAAAACACACCTTGAGATAACTGAACAAGATTAACTTCTGGTAGCTACTGCTTCTTATCTGACATTAAAAAACCTACTCATTTTTTTAATACGAGTACAGAAAATGGTGACAATCTCATTTGCAACCCCTCCATCATCCAAACTGCTTTAGGGGATCGATAAGAGAATGCACCACTTTTTGCTGTTCTCTCCAAACCGATATTCAGAATTTCTGCAGCAATTTGCATTTGGAGGTTTGTTTGTTTTACAATAATCGTGTAAGCATCGTGCCTTTGTCTTATCTCCCATCCCTAATGATGGGTACTTGTTCTTTGAGCAGCAAGTCTCTGCTGGTTAAGGAATCTATCATTTTATATGCCCCATTTTTTTTTTTCTTGTATTGAAACTGCTCATGAAAAAGTACATCTAAGTAGTTGTTCTTCGGTGAAAGAATTGCTACTGTAGTTTTCTTTCTGTGTACATTAATGTGCTATGGAATCTTTTATTACTGGGTTTTTACATTCAACACCTTGAAACACTTCTGTGAAAAGAGTCTCCTAAGTGTTTTGCCCTTGCCCAGAGCAAGAGTTTAATGAAAAATATTCATTATGAGTGAACGCAGAGATGAAAATATACCAAACGTATTCTACCTAAAAACTTGCATTCAGCAAGATTATAATAATACACACACACTTTATATCTTTCTACTTTATCAGGCTGTGGGAGGCAAACTCCTTTGACCTATGAAGTTGATCTGTGAACTGTGTCAAAAAATTCAAAACCTCACGGTTGAGGTTTGTGCATTCTATTAGCATAATTTACCACCCAAGCTGTAAATGTACACTTTGTACAATGGCATGCTGAACAGATAGCATTTTACAACTTCCTAAGGGGGAGTGTTTATATCTAACATTTCTTGTGCACACTTGATTATAAGTTTGTCATAATAGCTGCCTTTTTTTCCTTTTTCCGTCCTTTTTTTCTTTTTTTTTCCCCAGCTGCTCTGGAAGTGCCTAATAAAAATGTCTTCCCTACTCCAGATCCTGGATGTTTACTTGCGCCACATAAAGGACCAGCAGAATACAGAGGGAAGCGGACTTCGGCCTGGACTTACCCACCTCCTCCTGAGAAGGACAGGAGAAGGGATGTCGGACTTGCATTTGGGTTTCTCCCCCAACCACCTCCATCCCTCCGAAACCCAGCTGAAACATTAGAAATAACAAAATGGAAGAAGGATCCAAACCTGAAGCTAAAATATAAGCAGCCCTCGGCTTTAATTTGCGTGTGTGCATGTGGAAAGGGTGTTTGTAGAGCTTACTTCACGGTTACTAAAGCTTTGCACGACCAATTCAGAATCAGCAAAATGATGTGTGCCGTCCCCCCCTCCGCCGTAACCCCTCTGGCTACACCCTCCCTTCTCTCCTTTTTTTTTTTTTTTTTTAATTCCTGAAATTAAAATGTGTTGGAATGCTCAGTGCTGCTTTTCACTCTCTTTTCAATGGGCCCTTTAGTTTTTCACACCAAGGTGTCCTTTGGGGTGCCAGGTCAGGCTACCAAAACAGCTTCTAGGAGGGGATTAGGACCAATTAACATCTTTGTACACAAAAGCCACTGGCAGCTGAACAGGCGGCCTGGTGGCCTGCTCGGGAGCTGCATTTTAAATAGGGGCCTTCTGTACTTGAGCTCAAGTGGGAAGAGGCGGAGAAAGTTTTTATTTATAATTGAAAATGCTGCTCCTGGATAAAGTCTAATGAAAGGCAGAGTGGTGTTCAAAAGTATCTAACAAATACCATTTGAATATTGGCCTTTATTGTATGATTTCCATCAAGGATAGCATAACAATATAGTCATTTCTCCTACATATTGAGATGAAGTGATTTTTCTTGTAGAGGAAAACAGCTTCTTCCACACATTACCTCGGCCCTTCTGGTTTTCATTTCTTGTTTTAAATTCAGCTAGACTTTAAAGATGTCCGGTAGGACAGCTGCTCAAGAGTGATATATGTCCATAAATCTCTTTTTGAAGGGAATTCTGCCCTTCATCTACCTGATCTGCCAAAGCTCAAGCCCAAGGAAAAAATAAATAAGGAAGAATTTAAGTATATGCATCAGGATAGAGGGGGAGGGACTCCTACAAGGGAATCACTGTGTTTCATATGAGTAAATTTGCATTTATACCCCTTGCGTTCGTGCAAAGAGGGAAAAAAATAAGGAACCCCAAGTCTGAAGTGTTAAATTCAGCTGAGCCAGATCCTCAGCGGAGGTGATGGCCTTAGCAGCTTGACCCCGGGTATTTTGCACCTGACTTAATATCTTTATTTCTGCTCTGCTTTGTTTTCAGCGCATATCACTTCTAAATCATCACTCCTGCAATCTGATCAGGCATTAAAGCAAAGGGAAAGGGAAAGAAATATATGGTGTGCGAATTACTATTGTACGAAACCTAGCAATTTACAAAGGCTTGTAAGTGGGAGCTGTGTGAATTCGCAGCGATGCTATGTTATAACGATTGTAATGAAACTGATTTCTCCGGTTTGAGGACGAGACATTTTCAAATACAATATTTGTAATCACTGCATAAGCATTCCTCCTCCTCCTTTCATAATAGTAATAACAGGGCAGTTTTGTGTATTTTTATCACTTGGACCGAAAAGTCGTTTCCAGAAGTTTTCTAACCATGTGTTTGATAGGGAAAAGATTCATAATAGGAAATAATAACACAAATGTAATAAGTCCACCAGGCAAGCTGGTGCTGACATCCTTTTTGATACGAATTTAAATGAAGGAATTATAAGGTGGAAGGACAGTGTGGTGAAGTTCCAGAGAGGCTTGCAACCAACTGACTCAAAGTAAATAAGAAGGAGACCAGAAGTTTGGTTGGGCTGCGTTGGCTTAGCTGCACCGCTACACGTGAGGGATGTGGTCTGCTAGAAGAGCACTGGCTATCATTTGCTATGGGATTTATTCACGTATTTTTGGTAAGCAACTAAAATATGGATTTCTCTGTAGGTTGACGTGAACAGAAAAACCCTAATCACGATCATTTTCAGCCTCCTGGTTTATACAAATCAGGAGAGATTCCACTTAGTGTGACGTTCTGCAGCAAACATTAATACACTCGCTATGTGTGGCTTTGCCCCTTCCTACCCCCTCTTTAGTTTCAGATACTGTATTGTATTTCTTCCGACATGTTGATTCTACCTAATGTTAAATGGTAATTGGCAGTAGTATAGGTGGGGAGAGAAACATTGTTATATTTTGTTCATTTTTCACACTTCAGCAGTTATCCCTTTCTCTCCCTGGCTGTACGCTTGTTAGTGTATGAAATGCAGGTGTGTGGGAAATGGCAAGCACACATTGACAGGTTATTTTGTTGGCCACTGCCTAATTAGTAGCATAGTGGATGCACCCTGCTAAGCTTTAGTGTGGTGCAGTAGAGCTGGTCTGTTCTAATTTCCTCACAGCTTTGATATTCAGCAAGAGATTGACGGTTAGCACAAAGAGCCAAAGCGCGACGGAGGCCTGCAGAAACAATGGCCCTTCTTGCTTGTAGACACCACAGATGTGAGAGAAAGCTGACTAAAAACAATTGGCCGACACTGTCTAATTGTCTCCAATGTCAGCATCATTAATGTTTTCCCATGTAAAAAGTAAAAGGCCAAGGTTGTATCCTCCCTTTATTTTGAGTCACATGATTATGTAACTTACTGAGATTCAGATTAAGTGTTAATTGTATTTGTGCAATAAAGAAACTGAAGCTACCTTGAATTTAATGAATATGTACTTAATTAATTTTGACAGCCTTTATCTTTATTACCTATTGAATAATCACAATCAGAATTAATAACATTTATAGGCAATTAAAATTACAGCCTATTTAATGATAATATATGTTTACATCTTTTGCTGAGATACAAATTATGAATACTTATTAGCAAAGAAGTTGTTTCCCTGCCAGGAGGGTTTCTTGTCTGTGTTAACAGCAACAAACAACAATAATCAGTTCAATGTGTAATAGTGCCTTTCACATCAGACAATCTCCCAAAGCGCTGCACAAGGGCACATGAGAAAAGGCTCCACAGAATTTAAAGGTAATCACTAAATGGCAAAAATTGTAGTGTGCCTGGAACAAACGCTTCAAAATTACACACGATAAGACAAGTCTGACAATATTTGAGCAGTTTCAAAGCTTTATCTTCTCGCAGGAAAAATAATAAGAATAAAAAGGGTCTGTCGAGGGTGCAACATCAAAATCCTTGCTGACCCAGTAATACCAGCCCAGAGCTCCAGCAGCTACAACCCAGAATAGCTCCACTGATACCAGTGTGGCTAGGAGTCTTTTGGCTCCGAGATCCTACGTAGAAAACCTAATTCCCTGATACCACAGAGGGAGGACAGACACAGTTCTGATACTGCCACTGCCTAGAAGAGCAGGGAGCTTGATGCGAAATACAGTAAATTGTACAAATAAAGATGCTTCGGAACAGTGAGTTCTCTTTGCCACTACCCATGAGCAGTAGGGTCGTTGCAAATTAAAAGGAGATGGGCTGTTCAAAGAAGGAAGAAGGACCCGGCCTGGGGTTTGGCAGGTATAACAAACCGTCATGCATCAGAGACAACCAGCTGGTGCATATGCCCACAGATGCTGAGTACATCTGCAGACACACTGACTGCACATTGGTCTGCACAAGTCATTTCACTTTTTGAGTGTTTATTTTCTTAAAATCTCTCCCATTCAGAGTATGAGAGATGCACAACTTTCACTAAATAATGAGATTTTGCATAACACAGTCAGGAAAGAATTGGGACTGATGTGTATGTGACCCAGGATGAGAAATAACCAACCATCTCATTAGAAGTGAACACACAGCGATTTGGTAAGTCTCCGTGAAACCAGGATTCAAAGCGTGCCTGCCCAGGCTCGCCTGCTCAGCATGAGCTTTGCTTTCCTGTCCCAACCCTTCATCCCCTCAGTGCCCTCCTTGGCTTTGGAGGGTAATGCTGCTTTCTCTCTTACTCCTGGCCCCAAGTCGCCAGGCCCAGCTGCTTGGAAAACCTATGGTTGGTCAGCAAAGTGACATCAAGTGCCGAAAAATCTCAGTGCAGGAAAGAGCCAGGGGGACCAGGAGATAACTGGGAGAACAGGCCCAACTTGCTTCTCTATATATTCAAAGGGGCCTCACCTACCTCATTGTATGGCTCGTCGTGGGAATTTCCTACATGGAGAGGCATCCTAAAATACTGACTAAGAAGGAAAAGGATTTTCCTCCTATTTCTAAGAAGGAAGACTTGCCCCTTCTAACCATTCAGCAATGTGATCATTACACGTTGTCTGTGGTAAAAGCACAATGCCAGGCTGCCCATCACACATGTGCTTGTCCCAGTCACCGGGATGTCAAGGTGTATAACAACTCAGAATGGCCAACATGGGTGAAAGAGGTATGGAAAAGGACCTACTGGGCTTCCAGTGGAATTTGCTGCTGCTGTGTGGACTTGAATGGCCTCACAAAGTGACTGGCAGGGGAGGTGCTCCTTTTTTTGCTGAGAAGAGTAGAACTGGTATTTTTGGGTACATCTACACCATTAAATAAAGGAAGGGAAGGAGCAGGCTGGACACCTGGGACTGTCATTGCCCATATTGCTTAGATCATGTCCCAGCTTGCTCTTGAGGCTCTAGCTGTCTTCAAGGTAACATTAAGGACAGGTTGTTGCAGAGATTGCTCCCAGAAGGTACCATGTCTTGTGATACCATATGGTTTGGCTCCTCTGGCACTATCCCAACAGGCTTTGCAGTCCCAAATATTCTCATGGACCCCCATGTCTCAACGCCAGTGCACAACACAGAGTTTGTTTATACTAATTAAAAAAAAAACAAACCCTAGTGAGCTGCAACACAGCCCTTGTGTTACTTCAGGTATTTTGAAAGTTTAAAAGAAAAGGTGAAAATACAATTATTTCCATCTAAGGTGTGTGCTTAGGAGATACCAAGAGG
>NW_010230235.1:0-22407 GCF_000690775.1 Eurypyga helias | reverse complement strand
CTTCAGCGGGAAGGATACAAGCCAAGCTGCATCTGTTGACCTTGGGGACAGTGATTTCTCCCTGGAGTTCTTTTATCAACATAGATACAGCCTTTGTAACACCTTACGAATGAGCAACCATTAGAAACTATTTACAAGTGAAAAACCTGGCTTAAAAAAGTAGCTCACTGTATCCCAAATAATCTCATCCCTGTCCACTTTGTGAAAAGAATGGTAAAAAATCTGAAAAAGGGAAAGAAAGAAAAAGAACGAGTAGTGTGAGGCAGAGAAGCTAAGGGAAAAGGCATAGATGGAGGCCTGGAAGTGGGGCAGAGACATGCTCTTCTCATATAGTTGTATTCCTCAAGGGATAGGAATACATCAGGCTCCTAGGCTGGGACCTGAGCTGTCCCAGCTGGCACCACTAAACAATTCCTGCCTCCCAACTACACCTGTGGTCACCCTGCTGAGAACCTGACTCTATTTAAAGCAGCCCCACAGAGAGGGGAATGCTCTTGTGTGGTTCTCTGGTTTGCAAGGGTCTCAGGTTTGTGTACTGTGTGCTTGGCTGACAGGCTGCTTTCTGGCCCTTACATCACTGGTGTGTACGTAGCTTGATCTAAGTTTTGATATTAACTATTGGGCTGGCTTGTGGCACCTTAGTCTTTTATAGTCTGTGTTATCTCAAATAAGCAGTTTTTTGTTTAAAAAAACCCCAAACCCAAATATTTAGAAAACTTCTGCTGTTGAGTTCTGTGAATCCTTCTAGAAAGATTTGTAGAAGTAAACTGCAGGGTACCTGGAGAGTGAGCACAGGAAAGGATTGTTTAAATCATGAGTTTCCACTTGGCCCTGGGTTTGGAGAATAGGATGGACTCTCTCATCTAAGCAGAAGTTCTAAGCAGGCAGTGCCTTTCTGGGAACTAAGCCTAAAGGCAAAGATGGAGCCTATACTTCATCCCATAGTGACCCTAATAAAACACAGGCATCTAAACTTGAGCATTTAAGTCAAGATTTGAGCAACTCAAAATTACTAGCCATGGCAGTCACCATGCCTGTATATAATTAATGGAACAAGTTGCACTTGAGTGATGTGAAGAAAGCAACTAATTGTGTAGTGTGAAGGAGGAGGGTAATGGGGTGAGTAAAGGGCTAGAAATTTGGGGCATGAAGAGCCTTTGATTCAGAGAGTCTAACAGGGCTTATACTATCAAAATGAGTATGAAAAGGGGGAAATCATTATTTAAAGAGCTCTGAGAGAAAAGCTATAAGGTAAGTTTAAGGCTATGAATAGGTAGACAGATATTGTCTAACCTCTGGTTTAGCATCTGAGTAGCCTTGCAATCAGAGTGAGTGTGAGTAGTGTCTACCTGGTCCTAAAAAGGAGCTTGATGAGTGCACGAGAGAGATCATGTGAGAAGATGTATGCTGAACAGCATATCCTGGATGTTCTCTGTCAGCTCAAGTTCCCTGAGCAGCAAAAGATGATGCCAGAGGTGGATGTGTACAAAGAGCTTTGGTGTGTGAGAAAAAGGAGTCGTCCTCCCATCCTGCCTCCAGAATCTGGATGTTAAAGGTAAACTCAGGCTTGGAGAGATAAAAATTAACTGCGCGAATTCAGATCTCTGAAGGAACGTGCACTGACATTCACAAGGCTTAAGTAAAGTAGCACATTCGAGGGTTGCTTACTAACCTTTTAAAAATGAGTCTTATGACTGACTTCAAGGTAAGGCTCCCGCCAGCTCCCCTTTTGCCCAGGGAGACAGCAAATAACCAGTTACTGCTGGGCATTGACAAAAAACCCAAACAATACATTGCTTTATAATAGCTACTGTGCATGAAATCATTGTGTTAACTTATAAAATTGTTGTCTATATATTGTATGCTATTCGTTAAGCTGTGGAGTGCATAAACAGTAGTTCCACAACCCTGAATGCCTGCTGCGTTCTGTTATTCAAATGCAAGATCCACCTCTTTAATCCCATAATTCATCAACTTTGTTACACTTAAGTCATTGACTTTTCCATCAGGCATAAGGAAGTGAATCACTCATCCCTTATGCAGCTGCGCGCTCTTACATCAGCTTCTCTACCTTAGAAAAGTGTACTCAGTTGTATCTAAGATAATTGAGAGCTCAAAGCCAAGTTGCTTGACTCTAGGGTTGAACATTAACCTTCTCTGCACTGCAAAGCAGGTGCAAGGAGGCTGTGTTACTCGCATTACCTACTCAGAGTGCAAAACAGGAGCAGATGTTGCCTGTAGCAGAAAGCGACCCAGGAGCCCAGGGTTATGTCAGACTTCTGATGGAATGACAGGCAAAGGGGACTGCTTTACAACTGATTATATTCAGGGATTTTTTTTCTCATTATAAAGGTGCTGGAGTTCAGTCCTAGCCAAGCAGTTAATTTTCAGTTATTGGTTGTATGGCTGCCTTTCTCTACATGTCCAGCAGTGTAATGTATTGCAGGCTGAGCATGCCTGCAAACAAAAATACAGTATCCAGAGGAGCTGAGGCAGTGCCCTTGCACTGTCAGTAAGTAAATGTGGATATAAGACTCCCACTAAATAGATAAGTTTCCTGCACAGGCCAGTGATGAGAGTTGGAACTTGCCATATGACAAAAATACTTGTCCATGTGGAGGGATGTGCCTTGCTGTCCGGCCACGGGACATCCCCGTCCTCCCTGGTGCTGGTCAGCACACCTCCCTGCATATGAAATGTGGGTTAAGCAGAACCTGCAGCACAAATGCACTGGTTCAGGCACAGCAGTGGGAGATGGCTCACTGAGGAAGGCTGCACAGCATTACTAGCCCAGGCACCACATCTGTTCTTGCTGCAGAAGAAACTCCAAATATGAGAACAAAGGATTCAGATTGAAAATACTCTTTTCTATCACCTATCTCAGAAGCCATTTTCCCTTTAATCATGATTTGCATTAACAAATATGAGGTATCAGCTCAGTTTTCCTTACTTAATTTCTTGGCAAAGGGTAAGCTACAGGGCTTTGAAACTTCAATGGCATTTCTCTCTTCCTTAATGTGGCAGAGTAAGCAATGTGCTGCTGAATCAGTGGTTTGAAGTGAAGTTCTACCCTTATAAACCGCCCTTGCATTCGTCAAAGACATCGAGAGCTGCACAGCAAAACGACAGAAGGTGAGCACTTGTCAGAGGAAAAAATGTGGTCATAGAAAAATGACAGGCTTTGTCTGAAGAGTATGCATCTTGGCCGTGGCAGGGAGGGAAGCTTCTTTTCTGGTGCAAGACATTTTGCAGAAGTCTCTAAGTAGCAGTGTCTTCACTGTCTGCATTGGGAGGCCCTGAACTCCAGGTATTGCTACAGGATACAGGATCCCTTTGCCCAGCTAGGAGCTTCTGCACCTACTAAATCCTAAAGTTCTCCTTAAAAACAGTTTGGTTTGTGTTTTTGTTTGTTTGCCTTTTTTTTTTTTAGTGTACAGATTACTTTGTATTTCCTGCCAAAAGTACAGACTTTAAGCTGGATTTCAAAAGACAATCCTCTGCAAGTATTCTTCTTACATTTATTCAGTGCCTATTTTATCTTTTCTTAGTGTCCTGAGTTTTCAGCTGAATGCATTTTGTTTATCTTAATAAAAGGCAGTTTAAATAAATGGTCCTGTTTCATCCATTGCTATGGTACCCATCGGGGAGATCAATAAATGAAGCAAATCTTACTAGAAATAAGGAGGCCAAGGAAAAACATGTAGGTGAGTTTTGTAGTATCATTCACTCAGATAATGGTAGCCTGTGGTAATGTAGTCAAGAACAACAGTATCGACTTGTAATCCATTATGAACCAAGGTGTTAGCTTTGTTGCATGGTCTTGTTTTCATTTTTTAAGACTTTCCGGTGGCTTTTAGTACTTTACATCTTCATTAAGGATTTTAAAAGCAAAGATCTTTGCTTACATTTAAAATACTTTCCCAGTGCTGTGATGAAGCGCAGTCACTTGCTAATGGATTTCTGAATGCCATTTTCATTATAATATTTTTACAAGACCCCTCTCTTCCTCTATTATTACATTTGCTTTTGTAAAATGGTTGAGACTGCTCATCATGTACTTTAGGTCCTTTAAATATTGTTCCTGTTTGCCATTATGGGAGAGAGTTGGTGTTTTATTTATACAAGAATAAAGCCATAATCCAGTTTGTATTTGGCAGCTAAGTGCGTTTATGCAGCATCTACATTTATTCCCAGGATGGATAATAGGCCATCCTCCTTCAGTATAAATCAGTCATGCAGTTAACTTTGGACTATATACACATAACATTGGCTGAAGCGTTAGTCAATGCAGTTTTTATATTTGTAAGTGTCCAGGTATTCCATAATGCCATAAAAGTAAACTCGCCTGCATAGGATAAGTGGTGTTATTTAGGGGAGACTAATATCAAAAGCTTGACCATCCCAAGCATGACACTGTGGCCTGTCTACGAGCAAAGGGAGGATGAAATGCTGCAGTTTCCCTGCCCACAGAGAGACACCTGCTAAGGGTGGCTCCTGTTTGCAGTTTTGGATCACTCCCTGTCCCCAGCTGGGAAGGTCTCGCAGTCAGACCCCGCTGCCGGTCTGGAGGCCTTGGTACACAAACTGCCCTTTATTTAATGAATCAAGCCACAGGCAGGGCTCCGCCAGCCCAAAAGCCTTTCTGGGGGCTGCTTGGCTCCAGTCTCTTTAGACAGCCCTGCAGCTCGTGGGATGAGAGCTGAGAGCCCAAACCTCCCTGATCCAGCCAGGAAGTGGGAATGCCACCAGCACCACTGCTGGGACTTGGCAAGGGGATGTCTTACGACTTCTTGGTGGCTCCTCCAAGATGTCCACTACCCCTCTCTTCACTTGAAAATACAGCGTTAGATTCTCTCCTGATCTGTATCAAAACAAAGTGAGAAGGCAATCGCTGTGGTTATAACACCAGTATTTCAACAGCAGGCTGTCTGTCACCGTCCTCTATTGCACCCATCTTTCTTAATTTAATTTTGTGGAAGGTAGAGCTGACGCTGTTCCCTGGATGCAGTTCTCCAAGTTTATATCAATAGTGGTGCACTTGTACCTTATGTAAGAATAACCTAAAATTAATGTTGTTCCTGGCTGCCTGATTACGTAGCAACCCTATGGAGAATGACTGCTGAGATATCAGCAATGTTAAGATACAGTGTTATTACAGAGCTTTTGCGATGTATCTTTCTTGGTGTTTTTCAGTTATTCCTGCCCTAGGATGTCAACAAGCTGGCTTAGTGGCTCAGGATTTGCTCCAATGGGTAGAAGTCAAGGAAAGAAAAGTAATTCTTGAGCTTGTTGAGTGTTATATTCTGCCTTAATGCATCTTTAGGTTATCTGTCAGAAATAGTTCAGACCTATTAATCCTGTAAATCTTCTTTCAATTAATCTGTATGATTTCTGCTGATTCCCCTCCTGCACCAATGCTGGCAATGCTTTACAGAATTCCTGCCCAGTTAAAAGCAGATACTACCCTTATGAGGATGATAATCATGCATGTTAAAGGTGCCCAAGCAAGGAAAAAAGACCCAGCGCCTTGAGCCCAAAGGCTGCTGATAGACAAAAGGGGATGGAAAAACAGCAACAGAAACCATCTAATGACATCACTGGTAGCTTTTCTCTCTTATCAGTCTCCATTTGCATTGTCTATTGAAGCTGGGTTGTTTGTTTTTTTTTTTTTGGAGGACGGTGGTGGAGAGGTTTAACTGGTATACTATTTCCAGTAGTTTTTATGGAAGCTAGGATGATGAGCATAGGGTTCAGCTAGAGCTGGTTAGGTGTCATTGAAATGCAAACAAACTGAATACAACCCCAAGCAACTCCACATGGGGAATCCCTCTCCCAGCTCCAAAGGGTGGTTGGTGGGTTTCATGAGCAGAGTCAACCTGGAACATGAAGGGACCTGGAAAATACCTGATGAGTGCAATGCTTTCAATCTGCAGAGCAGGTGAAAGAAATGAAGAGGGCAGAAAGGCAGAGGGAGACAAAGTACACACTAGAAGGCTGATTCTTCCTATGCTAAATATTACCCACCTAATAAAACCTGTTCCTACCGTGATCTGATCTGGTCTTCTGTTTGGTATTCTCTCCTCCCCACCTTCCTTTCTTCATACACCTTAGTTTGACTTGTACTACTTGACCATTTGTAGATACCTTGAACTTGATGTAGTCCCACTGAGACAGTTGGCTTCATTCTAGACATCACAGAACTGGAAAGTGCTGAGTATTTTGAAGATATTTTCTTCTTGTGTTCTTGATGGGAGGATGACTTTCTGAGGTTTGAGAAAAGCCGGCTAGTTCTTAAACTGGAAGTCAAGACTAAGACAGTAATTTTGCAAGTAATTACAAAAGCATTACTAAGACACTAACTCTACAGACCAAAGGCAAAGACAGCAGAGTGTTAGAAGCAGCAGAGGTAGAAAATTTATATTTACTGGAAGTGTGGCTGGCATTTAGTAGCTCTGGATGTGTGGGAACGTGTTCTGGTGAGACAGGAGAGAGGAGATTAAAATTCCAACTGTTCATCATGAGGTTGCCAGTTCAGACTGGGTCAAGACTTATTTGGTGATTTAAATAGCTTCTAGAAAGAGACAGAAAGGTATTAGCAGCTGTCAGCACTGGTAAATTGTATAAATGAGTTGTGGGTGGCACAATTTACAGTGGTTTTTGACTGTAGTCTGTTGGTCTTCAGCAGCAAGAGTAAGAATAGAGACTAAATCACCATCAGTACATGCCAGGGACTTTATCAGACCCGGACAAGCTTGAGACTCATTACTAACCCTGATGCTTAAGCCAGAGCCAGAACTGGAGGACAACTCAGACCTGTGATGCCAGTTCTCCCTGGACAGGCAACGATTCTCACCTCCATGAGCTGCCTTCATTTCCAGGCTCTTCCTGCCAATAGATTTGATTGGAGGATCTGCCCTTACTTCCATAAAATATAGCCGGTTCCTTTATAAAAGTCAAACATTGTTTTTGACAAGACGGAACAGGCTGTTCAGATGAGCAAGGCAAGCTGGACCATGTCCCACGCAATACACAATTGCCTGTGTTTTTTACTAACCACACCAGAATGCCTTCTTTACCAGTTTAATGAGTACATGCTAGTTAAATAGACATAATTCTTGTAGCACTGTAGGAAGTAAAAATGTATTTTTTTGCCAAGCATTTGTTCCAAAGAAATATGTTCAATAAAGACTGCTTGTTCTTGGCTCTTTTGCTGCCTCCAGACCGGCTCAGAGGCGTGCGCGTGTGGTTGGTGGATGGGAGAGTGGTTTCTTCAAAAGCTGGTGTGGCTGTAGGTCAGATGATTCAGTGTGGGGACCCAGAGCCGGGATGGATGTGCTGGTGTGACACCTCTGCAACAAAGCCATGCTATACCGATTTCAACAGCTGTCTGTAAACATCGTGGAGCTGATGGTATTGCACAAACCGTAGGGATGACTCTCCTGCCTGAGCAGTGTTGTAGGCAAGGGCAACCTGATTTCAGTGACAGCAGAGAACGAAGTGGCTCTTTATCTTCCACTTTCTGGAGGGGATGGAGCTGCTCAGACTTGTAGCTGTAATCCTGTGAGACAGGAATGCATGTTACAGCAGCCTGGGCTAATAGTGGGGTTAATGCCCTCTTTGCGGCGGTCCCTCTTCCCTTCCTTTCTCCCACACCTGCTGCTGCAAATTCCTGCTCCAGCAAAGAATTGTCAAGATTAGAGGCTTTGTCTGGAGCACTCAGACCCAAATCTTTCCTTTGCAAAATTGAGTGCCTAACTTTCTGTCCCCCAAAGGTTACTTATTTTGTGTTTGTCTTGTAATACCACCTAGAGGCCTTAGCTGACCTGGGTTGATACACGCTCAGCTTTTTCTGAAAATCGTGGTCTTTAAAGCTTTTCTTTAACTGGCTGCTCCAGAAATGAAAGCCTCAGGAAGACAAAGGCACACAGGAGTTGTGGTGTTTTCTCCCTGGCAGACATTAGAGCAGTTTCACCAGTATTACTGACCTGTGCAAACTTCTCGGAACAGGGCTCACTTTTTCTGCAGGAATTGCTTTTTCTGCAGTGGCAACTTTGCAAATGTTCTGCTTCAGAAATACGGGGTAACATAGCCCTTGCACATCTCTGGCTACACTTCCTGTATGGTTTAGAGTCAAAGACCTTGGGAAGGTAATTTACCTGAGTACTGAGTTTGAGGGTATCACTGTAGATATTGGAAAGCCTAAATGGAGAATGAAAATGTGCTGTAGTGGTGGATTAAGATGTACAGAAGAGCATGGAGCACTCTTCCAGGGAGGAGTCTTGCAGCATAACCAGGAGCAGACCCTGGTTACTGTACCCTGGGGGAGTCACTGGCTTAGCTGATGCTGTGATTTCAGCACTCAAATGTAGCTCTTGCACACTGGGCCATCATGGTGCCATGCTCAAGCAGCTCTTGTAGAAATCCCTTCTGGTATTTCTTCTTGTGTTAGGAAGCAGGACAGGTACTCTGTAAGCAGTGAGAAATGGTGCTCTCTTATTCCACTTGTGATTTCTCAAGCTGGCATGCTTTGTTTTGAAAAGTGCGAGATTAACTAATGCCTGATTTACTCAAAGGCTTTGTTTTTAACCCCCCCACACAACTGCTTACTACCAAGAGGAACTAATTCTAACAGGCTCCAGCATTAAGTTGTACATCTTCCAGCTCCTGCAACAAGATGGGCAGGGCCACTACTAATAGTGGGAGTGGAAGGAATAAGATGGTTCCCACAGGGAAAATAGTTACATGATCACATATCAAAGACTGCCTCCTCAAGTATACAGATAAGGTAGGACAAGCTAGGCTTGCTGTTGGAGCAAAATTCCAAGTGCTACGCAGTTGGATAATGCTTCATGTTCTCTTTCTGGATGCTGTTCCTAAGCTTTAGCATGTTAAAACCTAGGGGCAGAAGGGATAGGAGGCACGAAGGAATAGTCTTGAGCTTCCTCCCCAACATGAGTGATTGCTGAGGATGAATTTTTCAGAGCTGCTGTCCAGAGGGGTTGGCAGCTGGAGGAGGGAGCTCACAGCAGTGTGGACACCCCACTGGCAGTGATGGAGATGCTTTGCCAGTGGGCACCATCATCTGTCGTGGGGCCAGGGAGGAATCTGATGCTCGGAAATAATGGGATCCTCTCCATCTGGGCAATGGATCCCACCATTATGGACTCCACTGACCCTCTTTGACACCCAGGTCACCTGTTTTCCCAGATGCTCTCCCCATCTCTTTCCGTATTCTCCTCTGTGACTCTCACTCCCATCTCCTCCTTACCACAGCCTCAGTGTACACCATCTCCTCTTGCCATGTTTCCCCTCATCTTCCTGAGGCAAAAGGCTGTCACTGCCTATCTCCAGATTTCTCCAGCCCGGGTGGTACAGAGCCCACCCCCTCCAAGATGCCCCTGCCCTGCCTATCCCAATCTTCTGCTTTGGCAAAACCAAACTGTGTGGCCAAGAGGTCTCCTGGCACCACAGGGATCCCTGGATGGCTTTTTAGAGCTGCCACAAGGTGGTGAGGTGCTACAGCTTCCCAACCAATCGGCAATAAATGATTTTGTTTTGTTTTCCTTAAGGTGCCCAAAATCAGTGGCAGTGTAATCACTGGAACAATCCCAAAATTTGGCTTTAGCAAGAAACTTGCCACTAAATTCTTTAGCCCAAATCATTATATTTTTGGCAATGCTATAAACAAAACCAAATCAGTTCTTATGATGATATAACCGTGACACTGGACCTGCTTTACACTTAGTCTGAAAGCTTTTACGGTTGGTACAGAAGTGTTTTGATTCCCTACTTTTGTATATAGATACATAGCGCTGTATCTTTGTAGGGAGTATCCAAAAATTAGTGGTTTGGGGGTTTATTTATCTATCTATTTTTATTCTGTGGCCTTCTAATTGAGGACAGGCATGTCTTTAGAGACATGTTCAATCCACCATCCACAAACAAAACATTTTTCAGTGCCCGTAGCCTTTGGCATTACATGAGATCATTCACTGAATGGTTTAAAGACTGTTTTTTGTCATTTTTCAGTGTCAGTTAGCATCAGCGCAGCCCATCCGTGTCAACACCAGAGGACTGAGGCTTAAATGAAAACAACCAAGGAAAGAAACATTGTCTCTTCAGTTTCTTTATTTGAAGTGCAACATTTTTATGATCAAAGCTAACTTATTCTGTGTGAAGTCCTCTACAGGGTTTCAGCTAAGAAATGCAAAACCAGGGTTATTATTTTATTTTTTAAGTGCATCGGTTGGATTTCTACGCATCTTTAAGCGGCTTATGCTGCAGAACCGTCTGTTCTCCTGCCCTGGCACTTTTTCTCTAACGTTTTGTTGAACGCTGCCGTACACAGCCTGGGATGATTCAGAGTTCAATACGTGGCCCTTTGCCTAGGGAGGTGGGGGATTGGTGGGAAAGGCAGCCTTGGGGAGCCTGGTGTGAGCAGTGTGGCAGGTAGTGCAGGCAGGATCCCGGCACGCTGCCTGCAACCGCCGGCCATTCCGGTGGGCTGTGTGACGCCAGATGCACAGTGACACTCACACTCGCTCTTCCCAGAGCTGAAATATGTGCTCAGGCATACTGCTTGGGTCACACTTTGCATATGCATTTCCTTTAAGTGTTTTCATCTTATCAGGAGCTGCTTGGTATAGCCAATGCAAATTAGATATCCATCTCCCTCCAGGAACAGAAGGAGAAAATAATAGAATAAGGGATTGGGTGTTCGCTTTGGCTTCTAGTGCAAAGTGTAAGTGGCTACCATAGCAATGTGAAGCAGATTGTAATATTTCTTGTTTAGTGGGTAAACAATGGTAAACATTGCTGTTTCACATGCAAGGCAGTGTGGAAAGATGGTGAATGTAGGAGTTGGAGACATCTTAGATGATGCCAGTGGAAAGCTCTGCTGTAAACATCAAACTAGATGCTCAAAGTTGCTCAAGCCCTACTTAGGTAACAGATTTTCAATCCCTGTGGATCAGGGATGTGGCTCAGAAGCCACAGCTGCAAGTCTGAATGAGAGTGGAGCCAAAAGTATCCAGCACAAATCAGATCACAAGCATCTCATTTGGAGTTTCTCAGCTGAAAGCATTTTGGAGGGGGGGGTCAGGGGAGTGCAGAATAATACAAGATGGCGATGCTGAAGGCTGTAGTGGCACTGCTGTGCTATTCAGATGAGCAGCTTGCAGAATTTCTCATCTCCTTTCTACCTTTTATCCTTGGGAATAGTGTTCTCAATTAACTTTTTGGTTTATTAATGCTCATCATTATCTAAATTGCATTTTGTCTCTGTTATCACTGCTTCTTCTTGTAGGCGGTGTTCATAGGAACTTCTTCCAGGGAGAGAAAAATGATGAGTAACCCTTTGTTTGCCTTTCCATCATATCTTGATTTTAATAAGATGTGAAAGGCAAAAATTGGAGACATCTGTTGTTTCTTTCAGCCATTTCCACAGAGACATTAGGTAGCATTTCAAGCACTCAACTGACAAAACAACTCACCTTGTGAGAACATTCTGATTTATTAGATTGTTGCATTGCATTAGTTTTGTACAATGTGGGAAATACGTTTTTTTCTCACTTTTTTGTATTAAAGCAGTGTTTTCATTTAGTTTTATGGTATTTTATTATACATGAGCAAAGATATGCTTGATATTTGGAATGTGAAGGAAGTTAGTTAAAAAGAATGCAATTAAGACTCAAATTAGTCTTCTGATCAGACCCAGAGATGTGGTTAATGCATGATTTGCCACCTACTTTAACAGGTCTAAATGTGAAATCAGTATACAAATAAAAAGCACAGGCAGAATGAGAAGATATATATTACTCCTGGCAATAGAAATAATATATATTCTCATGCAAGGAGTAGACCAACTTTGTTAGAATGGAGTGAACCAAGAATTATTTTCAAGCCAAGATGGTTATTGAAAACTAATTTTAGTGTGGCGAGCAGGATTTTTACCCCCATTGTTCACTCTAAGGAGTTCTTGTATGGCCAGTTTCGACAGGGAAGACACAATGGAACATCCCATTTGTCAAAACACTCCTTGGGGTCAATCACTGGTGGGTGCGCTGCCCAGTGAAGTCCTTCTCCGTTTTCACTCTCTGTGATTCTTGTTTCCCACTCTGGTGGGAACTCGCAACATTTTAAAAGGCCACCTAACACTGAGAAGCTACAGGGCAAATCGCGGCTCCAGCCGACCCATGCAGCGAGCTTGTTGGGGTGGCTGATGGCTCACAGAAATGAGTTGCTCTGCATAGGCTCCAAGAGCAGGGAGACCTCTTAAATGTTAAGAAACACTTTGGACCAACTTTAGTTCCAGTAAAACTCCACTGTGAACAGTTGGCTTTTTTTCTCACTCCTGAACAGCCCTTTAGGAGCTTCTTGGAATTTCTAGTGCAAGATCCATTACACAATTACTTTATCTCTGTTTATAGTATGGCCAGTAACAGTGCTCGAGTGACCAAGAGCAGGGAGACCTCTTAAATGTTAAGAAACACTTTGGACCAACTTTAGTTCCAGTAAAACTCCACTGTGAACAGTTGGCTTTTTTTCTCACTCCTGAACAGCCCTTTAGGAGCTTCTTGGAATTTCTAGTGCAAGATCCATTACACAATTACTTTATCTCTGTTTATAGTATGGCCAGTAACAGTGCTCGAGTGAGCTGTAGGAGCTGCCCTCAGCAGATGAGCAAAATGAAGTGTGTTGCAAAGAATATATCTCTTTGGTATCTGATAATGGAGAGTTGAGCAAGTGGGAGAAAGTTTGCCTGATGTTTTCATGGAATTAAATTTGCTTACTCCTTGGTCCCTTCTACCTTGTTGAGGGACTTCCAGCAATGCTGGTTAACCTGGCAATTTTGAGCTTCGTCTCTGTCCCTAAACTCTTACAGAGCACCCAGTTTTCTGCTGGCATGAATTGATAGAGCTCCACAGCATACAACAATGCCATGGTGATTTTTATCAGCAAAATACCTGGCATAATTATCTTAGTGTAGCAAGCGTGGTCAAGTGTTGTAACGTAATCCAACGCCATCCGAAGAATGCATGCGACAGCTTTGTTTTGCAAGAAGGAAGTAGAAGGGCTTGTTAGAAGAAGAGCCCAAATGCCCTTTAATTCAAGGAACTAGCATCTGACCCTAATTATGTAGTGAAATGGAGGTAGTGCAAGCACCAGAAAATGGACAAGTCTGCAACGGGAACAAAAGCATCAACTGCTGTTGAGTTGTATGCAAAGTTCAAATGAGAGAGAGACCGACAGACAAAGTGGCTCCAGTTGCACATAAATACTTGACGGAAAGTGTGTTGAGGAAGAAGGGCAATGGGTTATTTCTCATAAGCTACAAAATTGTTTAAGTGAAATGAATTGCCCTTCCTGTAGAAATTAATTATGAAGGCAACTTTACAGAGCAGCAGTAATAAAGATGTAGGCAAAATAATAGTGGCATTGAATTCAAAAGCTATGCATAATGAATAGTCTATTAACATGCCTATGATCAGTACCAAAAGACCTTGACTGTTTTATTGTAACATACTTAAGTTTCTAACTAACTGATTTTATTATTTAGTTTGACATGATGTTAGTTGCTTATCAAAGAACAAGGTCTAAAATAGCACTGTGAGCTCCAGGAATAACTTACCGAAGGATTAACTTTTTGTATCTGGCAATGCTTCATTAATTTTTTTCCCTGAGATTTCTCCCATGATAAACACCGGTCCGCACGAAAATCTGATTATGCCATGTTTCATAATGAAATTATGAGCACAAACATACTTGATCCTGCGTGGCTAAGATTAATTTTTTTTTTCACCCAATCTGATAGATCATCCCTTTTCCTAAAGAAAATAAAAAAGCTTCTTTGCTATTGTCATTTTTCATCAGGTAACACATTGTAACTCTTTAAAGATATCAGAATAGGGACTATTGGGAGTAAATGCTGTTAAAGTATTTGCAGATGAGTAATACACAGACCAGATACCTGTTAATAGGCAATTTATGCAATTTCCAGAGTGCTGATAAGACTGTGTGGAGTAACTTTTTTGTAGTGGGGAAGCTCAGACTCTTTTTCAAGCATATACATTCATGTGCAGTTTTACCAGTTCATGCCCCTCTTTGCAGAATACCATAGAAGAGAGAGCATCCGACCAGAGGTATCAGTGGAGGGAGAGTTTCACAGAATGGCTGAGGTTAGAAGGAACATCTGGGGGTCATCTTGTCCAACCTCCCAGGGCTACCTAGAGCCAGTTGCCGATGACCATAGGGTGGAGATTCCACAACCTCTCTGGGCAACCTATGCCAGTGCTTGGTCACGCTCACAGTGAGCAAGTGATTCTTGATGTTCAGAGGAAACATCTTGTGTTCCAGTTGGTGTCTTGTTCTGTCACTGGGCACCACTGGAAAGAGCCTGGATCCATCTTCTTTGCACCCTCCCACCAGGTATTTATATACACTGAGATATCGCCCCTGAGCTTCTCTTCTCTAGGCTGAACAGTCCCAGCTCTCTCAGCCTTCCCTCATATGTGAGGTGCTCAAGTCCCTCAATCATCCTACAGATCCTTTGCTGAACTCTCTTTTATATGTAAAAAAAAAAAAAAAGACAATCAATATTTAGTGCAAAATTTTCCATCTAAACCCCCCAAGGACATTGATTTGGAAATTGTGAGAGGGGCTACCAGCTTTTGGGCTGCAGAGCTGTTGCTGGCAGAGGTACTGGTGAGCTTGTGTTTCTAACAGCTTGGGTCACTGGTGTAACATCCCCACCAAAAGAACATGTTACAGCTGCTTTAAAGAAGTGATGTGGTGCCTTGGCCAGAAGCCTATTCCATCACTCAAACTGGACAAAACAAGTCTCAGATGTCCTGAGTGAACACAGTAGTGTACTTTCTAAGGAGAAACAGGATGCTTGAAAATGTTTCTTGCAAGGACATTCCCACACAAACCCTCTTCTCTGTTCTGGCAGCCTATTTTATCCAAAGAGCTACCAGAATAAACCGGAGCAGAACCCCAGAGGAGCACGTATGAGCCACTGCAACAACCGGTGAGGCAGAGCCTCCCCAGTGCGATATTGGTGAAACATGGTCCCCCACCTCAGGAAAGAGGTCTGGAGAGTGACTCAGTGACTTCCCTACCAGGCTGGAAGCAAAGATCTGTTTGCTGGTAGGAACAGAGTGAATCACTGCTGAGTTACTTTGTTATCTCTAAATATGTGTCCTTGCACGTGTTGGCAGGTGTTCACATCTCAGCTGGTGAAACCCACCACCTGTCTGTGCTTGCAGACAGAAGAAGCACCTATTTCAACCAAATTATACGAGGTGAGCATTCATAACGTAGGATGTACTGCTATGAAGGGCAGGTTGATATAATTTGCCTAGTTATATTTTATAGTTGCAAATTTAATATGCAGGGTTGTTAATTGCGGTATAATTAGAGCATTTTAAAATGCCATGCTAAATAGTTAATCTTCTTCTGATTTATCCTCCAATCAGTTTGTGCATCTTTTTTTTTTTGTGCAGATAGACGTGTGTGCCATCCGAGATGGGGATGCCTAGCAAAGATCATGCCAGTGTCTCTAATCAAATGGTTAAGTTTTTCAAATGAATCCATATTATCTGAGTTTTTATTTTTAATCATACTTATGTTCTGGTTTGAATGTGTGTTGATTAGTTAGTTGTCATCTTAGGGAAACAAGAAGTGCTTATATTTACCCAGATATATTATGCTAGTCATTATGCAGCACTGATTGGTTTGATGGAAAAATATACATTACCTCAGCAGATAAGCTGCTTAGTCTTATCATGTTAATTATATACTCAAACGACTATTGCCATTTCATTTTTTGGTGTTTATTAATAGTTGTTTAGCTGTGCAGTGACTATGTAGTCTATTCTTCCTTGTCCCCCAGCCTCTTTCCCCTTCTTCCCAAAATATGTCTGCTCTGAAAGTGGTAAACATATGGCTGTAGTCATGCCCTGCGGGTAACTTCAGCCTGTAGTCACAGTTGTTGCCACAAGGTAGCTGTCCTCAACAAGGAGGATGATGGATCAGCAAGAGTTAATTTAGGATTTGAAGGGACTGAGGGATGCCATTGCTTCAGAAAAGAATGTTCTTCTCTCCCAGTCAAAGGGGATCCACGACTCCCTTCTTTGCCATTTGTGGTTGGGGCTTCATTAACATGAGAGGTAAGATTGTACCTCTCTGAGTAACGTTTAGCCCAAACGAGGAATAGGAATATGCACATTCTAGCATGGATAACAACTGTATCAAATTTCTGATTGTAGTGACCATTTGATAAGACACCAGACTCTTAATTTCTGCATGCACTGTTATGTGCAGTGTGCTGTTAAACAGGCAATTGATGAGAAAAAAAACGATATGCTGTAAATCTGAATAGATAAGGTTCACAGACTTCAGTCTCTAGATGATTCTGTGCCAAAATCACTCATTCTCAAGGTAATCCCCATCCCTGGATGTCTTCAAGGCCAGGCTGGATGAGGCTTTGAGCAACCTGGTCTAGTGGAAGGTGTCCCTGCCCATGGCAGCGGGGTTGGAACTAGATGATCTTTAAGGTCCCTTCCAACCCTAACCATTCTATGATTCTATGATTCTAATTGTTTCCAATTCCTAGCTCTTCACTCAGAATTCTATGAATTTAGGAGTTATGTGAATAATCACTGGCATTTGCTTTGGTTTGTCATTCTGTTGTATTTTTAACTTGCAGAGTCCGTCTGTGTGAATACTCATCAAGTTCTATCCAAGAGGAGGACAAGCATAAATCATGTTCTCAACCATTAAGAAATAATGCAAGAATGATATGCAAACTAATTATTAGTAAGGTTTTGCACAGGTACAACATTCTGAGTTAAACATGTGTGGTGGGAACTCCTCATTTTCATCAGCTTCAAGCATTAGTGAAAATAAGAAGAGGTGTCCAACATCTTACTAAGATTTATCCCAAGGGAAGACAAAGAAAATTAAAACCCTCAGTATTTTTCTATCTTCCATTTTCTATATAATTATCCTATTTCATAGGGTCATTGGCTACTGTGAAATTGAGAATATGAGCCAGATTCTCATCCATTGCAGCTCTGAGGTCTTTGTTACTTGTTTTTCTCTTACTGTTTGATATGGCCTCAATTGCACAATTCCCTTCATGCTCTCTGCTATGAATGTTTTCTTTTTCACCTCACATCTGTTCCTGTAGGTATTACAAAGGAATGTCTCCAGAGCAGAGGATACAGGGAAAACAATGATTCCTTTAATTTTTGGCTTAGTAGCTCCTTAAAACTGTAAACATTATTCTTGTTCCACTCTGTGCACTGGTTGTTTGACAGCAAATATATTTTCATGCAGACTGATCTCATTTTTATAAAGACTGAAGCCACTCAAATGCTGAATATTGATCTTAGGCAAATTCTGAATGTTTTATGTGCCTTTTTTCTCCTTTAGCTTTTGTTCATCTTTATTATGTTTGCGAGGATACTGGAAAACTCTTAGGAATGCTATGTAAGTTTTAACAAGCAATGTAGGCAATACATTTACCAGGTAAATAAATATGTTGTTGTCTGCACACAGCTAGACAGGAGGCAGCCCTGATGAAAAGACATACGTATATAGAGGCAGCCCTGATAAAAAGACATATGTATATATGTATTAAATACATCATACATCATGAGTAGGAACAAGTCAGTGAAAAGCTGCAGTCAGCAAAACGAAAACTTACAAAGATTCTAAAAGATGGTGAGGAAATACCTCTTGAAATAGTATAAAAACCTGATAGTAGCAGGAAGAAATGATGAGCAATGAAGGTCCCAAACTACCTTGTGATTAGGAGAGTTCACGGTCGGCCATGAAAGAAATTGTGTCTCCCAGGAAGGGTGGCATCATTTCAGAAGTACCTAGCTCTTTGGCACTGTCCCTCCTATTCTCTCTGGGTACAAACATAGGACCTGCTCTGTTCTTAAATCAGCAGGCTCAGGGAGAGGCTTCTGCAAACACTCTGTTTGCAAGAGTTTGAGGCTATCTTGCTTACCACCTGCTCTTTCACTTGCATGTTGGAACCAACTTTCCAGCTGGAAATTCTATGGAAGAAATGACCAGTGCTCATCTGTGAACAACAGGGTGTGGGAGTAGAGATATGGGCATACTGATTGTAAGACTGAATCATCCCTCAAAACACAGGGATCTGCAAACCCTTTCCAGCATCTTGTTTGGACTACTATGTCAAGAGATTCAGTGGGGAAGAGGTATTGCCATTCAGCTCTAGTTTTCCCTCCCATCCTTCTTGGAGATTAATTGGAGTCCATCACTATCTCCCTGGTGTATGTGGACCTGCCTGGACACAAAAAATTGCCTGCGAAGAGTTGGAAATGCTGCAGGAGAGGCCTCTTGTGAAGTTAGCCTTGGTGTGGATGATGGGAACTGGAGGCAGAGTGGGAGTTGTACGTTTGCTCTCAGTCCTGACACCTATGCAGATTATCAGAAGGGCAGACTCTCGCAGGTGTACCTAGACCTGTCAGAAACTTCTGAAAATTTCACTTTACCTCTTCTTCGTAGCCTATTCCAGTGTTTCTGCTAATAAAACATTTCTTAATGCCTACCCCGTCTCCCCTCTTAAGGTTTAAACCCTGCACTAATTCTCCAACGCAATGGTTACTGAGGACAGCTTATTAACAACTTTGTGCTAGTCTTTAACTGATATCAAGCACTTCATTACTCTTTACCTGTGATTTCTCTATAAGAAATGATTGCCCAAAATACATCCTTTATTTCTTCTTGCAGGCCCATGTTACATTTAGAACTCATCAGTCTCATTGCAGGCGCTCTGCAGTGTCTCCCTGACAGGTCTGTGTTTCTATTCCACATGTGGTAGAAGGAGCTGGCATGCTGTTCTGTCTGACATCTCACCAGAGCCAAGCACAGCAGGAAGAAACCATGGTGCGTCCTACGTACTTATGTAGATTTCAGATTTGGTCTTTTTTCACTGCCACATATTGCCTTCATTTACTCAAACTTCCAGAAATGATGCACTTACTGTACGGATGCATTTGATTATCTCTTTTCATGTGTAGCATCACACAGCATTGTGTAGAATGATACCCAGATGAAATCACTGCTCCACTTGTGCAAGCGTTGAATTTCAATCCTACTTTCTACAGTGTTTCTAGCCTGTCCCATGTCTGTCTTCAATTTTCCTACCAAGTATCATTTTTAGCTCTCAAAACTTTGCAGTCTATGACAAAGCTATCCCAAGTCTTGGAAGAACAGGCACATATAGGTGACACCTAAAGATATAGTGAATCCATCTGAATTTTCTTTTCAAAAAGGACATGGATTATCCATGACATGCTATCCACTGACATGGATTATCCAATAGAAAGTGACTCAGTCTTTGGTTTTTTTTCCCAACACTGGTAATGACTGTGTACTGGACAAGCTTTCAGACACCTTTAACCTTAGCCTTCTCATTTCACAAAGATAAAACAGAGACCTTGAAAGGCTATCGCTACAAACTGGTTATGTGTGTTCAAAGTACAATGTTGCCTTCCTTCGATAGAGGAAACAACTGCTACCCAATCGCTGTTCAAACATTGTGAAATCCCATGTCAGATGCTTATATTGCCTGCTGAGGCCTTTCATGATCTTAATGATTTACGCCATCAGCGATCGAATCGCTACATAGACATTTTATTGCGTAGAAATAGGCATTACATACTAACTCTTCCTTAAAATAATGCTGAAACAATGAGCTGAATTCATGATCCGGGGAAACATTTCTGGGGTTGATAAATCCTTAGAGCGTAGGGGGATCCATTGGCAAATTTAGTTAATGGATTTAATTTTTCTGATGTCTGCTAACTTAGAAAAAGGAAAGAACACTTGATTAATATCTTTGAGGAGCTCTGTTGCAGTTATATCCATCCTACTACCGTAAACAAAACGGTCTGCAACAAGGACATCCTCGTTTTAATGCTTACTTTTCAAGGTGGTGTAACTTCAAGTAGGTCAAAGTGAGTAATAACAATAAGAACAATGATAGAATATAGAAATTATGAAAGGGAATACTTTTCACGGAGCCATAATACCTTAATTTGAATAAATAAATAAAATAATGGGAGAATTGGCTGTCTTTGCAGATATCAAATGGATTTTATGTCCTGTTCTGGCTGTGTACAACAGACAGAACACTGTTAAGGCAGAGATGCCTGGTGTCTTGGCATGGTGCAGGGATAAGCATCCATATGACGACTCTCTCGCACATCTTGCTTTTGCGCTGTATGAAAGAAATTGGTTTGGAAACGGAGCAGAGTGATACCAGCGGTGGGAAGGGGGAGTTGGCATGAGACCTCTGGCTGAAGGGAAGCCAACGGGCAGTCCAAGAAAGGACGTTGAAAAGTAAAACACTGGCAAAACTGCTCTGACTTAAACTGAGGGCTGTTCAAAACCAAGGTCAGCCCAGAACTCTGAGGACCTAAATAGGAGCTCTGTGTTCCTTCAAATGGAGGCATTTATTGATGTGTGGCTTTACTTGTAGTTTAGACCCAGCTTCTGGTTACAAACAGATTCTGGTTGACTGTTTTCTACTAGGCTGAAAAGCCCTCAAGGATCAAGGATTTTGTCCCATAAAATTAACATATCAAATGATTTGTTTCCTTTTTGCTTAAGGGTTTGAGGTCTAGCATTGCAAAGAACTCTCCTCAAATCTTAGGTAATTTTTTTCTTTTGGGCTTTCTCCGTAAATGTCTCTGTACCATCTTTGAAGAACTGGATACGGTAACTTTATTTTGGTCTTGTCAATGTCATAGAAGAAATTTTTTTTCCCTGCTGTCAGTGTACATCCCATTCTTTTGCTGCAGTACCTCACTGGCAGCACATATGTAATTACTTGCACACTTTGCCTCCCACTTCCTCTACAGAGCTTTCGTTTTCCAAGATAATTCCCCATTCTCTGCATATGACTCCACCTCTAGTAGCATGAATTTATAATTTTGCATTCGGTACAGTAAAATGCGTTTTGTGCTGACTAGTTCTAAATAAGCTGACTAGGTTATGAACTTTCCTGTGTAGCCTCCTTTGCCTTACATGAACCTACCACGCTTATGAGACACCAGTGGTGCTCCCACGGATCTCCTGGCTTCTTTCCAGGAAGCTACACTTGTTATTAACTGCCTCTAGGATGGTCAATGCTGTAAAACATCAATATGGAGTCACTTCACGTTTCAAAGGCTTATAAGGTCAAGATGAGCCTGGAGAAGGGAAAGCTCCAGGGAGACCTTATAGCAGCCTTTCAGTACCTGAAGGGCCTAAAAGGAAGCTGGGAGGGACTTTTTACAAGGGCCTGTAGTGACAGGACAAGGGGTAACGGGTTTAAACTGAAAGTGGGGAGGTTTAGATTGGATATCAGGAAGAAGTTCTTCACGGAGAGGGTGGTGAAGAACTGGGACAGGGTGCCTAGAGAAGCTGTGGATGCCCCATCCCTGGAAATGTTCAAGGCCAGGCTGGATGAGGCTTGGAGCAGCCTGGTCTAGTGGAAGGTGTCCCTGCCCATGGCAGGGGGGTTGGAACTGGATGGGCTTTAAGGTCCCTTCCAACCCAAACCGTTCTGTGATTCTGTGAGAAGACTAGAGGATGCAGTCTGGGTGGAAGTAGGCAGGAGCACCTCCGTTCAGTGGGGTCTTTTTCCTTCCCTTCCCAGATATTTCTAAGTAACTGTGGCAATGCTGTTTTTTCTGACCTGCCTGCCACAGTGAATGACGGGTTTAAGAAAGAGGGAGGTGTGTGAATTGTATCTTTGCCCATGCAAATCTGAAGATAGCTGGTCCCCGGCTGACCGCTACTGAAGCTCTCAGCAAAAGAAATTCTGCAGTGCACTTGGTGCCAGCCTTGGGGTAAGCAGGGGAAGGTCACCGCTTTGGTACAGAGACCATTGCTGGATCCCCTCCTTTTTCACACAGGATCATCACGGAGCCGTGTTCCGAACTGAACGCAGCACGGTCCCTGTCAAAGCCCTTATGTTGTTCCAAAGCTGAGATTGAGTGCTGGACACTGGAACTGGCATGCAGTTGTTTCTCTTGGATTCTCACAAATGCAACCCTCCAATTCCTGTGGGTTTTTTTTTTTTTTAAAGTTTATCTTTCTTTGTATTTTGGTACTCAAAAAGCAATTTTATGTCCTCCCACCACTCCTCTGGGCGGCACAGGGGTCCTAAGTGGAAAGCTGCCCTATGGGAATCGTGCCAAAGGGCATATGAGAAATGCAGGGAGGGCTTCTTCCTGGCCCACGGGAGACCCCTGCCCGGGCAGCCGGAGGGAAGGGCGCCCACGGCCCGTGCCAACGGGGTGACGAGGCCGTGCTCCATCTCCCCTGGCCGGTGGCCCGTTGGTGGCATTTCTCAGCCCTCCGAGGCGCTGCCGGGCGCGG
>NW_010230234.1:0-2465 GCF_000690775.1 Eurypyga helias | reverse complement strand
CCATGCTGTGATTCTGTGATTCTATTCAGTAAAGGATTGGATACTGAGTAAGATGTGGAAAACAGTGGATGCTTGACAAGGCAGCTGGAACTTGGCAGATAGTGGATTTGGTCCATTTCTGAAGATATATAGTGCCTGAAACAATAGACATTACTTGACAATTTGGAATTCTACAGTGAAATAAACTGTAGCATATGAGCATGTAGAGCTCCAAGCTGCTACCAGAAAACACATGTGGGCCCTTACAATGAGTAGAAGGAGAGTCACATCTTTACGTATAGGGTGGAAAAAACTTATATCCGTATTTGCATTTGCAAACCTCAGCAGAGTTTGCCCAGTATGGACAAAGTTCATGGTCTACAATACAACTGTCACGAGGTTTCTTTGTAAGTGTAACAGGCATTAGAGCTGTTAACGTTGAGTAAACGTTGTTGGTTGTTTTGTCTTTAATCCCTGCTGTACATTGTCTAGTGTCCTGACAGAAGAGTAGTCTTAATAATACTGAGGGAAGCCTCTGACACAAAAGGAAAGTTTATTTGGTTCCAGAGAACAATTTTATGTCCTGTGAGGCAAGCAGGACTTGACTTTTATTTACAAATAGGAACTTGGGACCCATGTTAAATGGAAAGACATTGGGCAAGAGAACACCTGTTACTAGATAAATATGCAAAAGCCCTTGACTTCTTTCAGAGGGAGTACTTGTAAGACAGGGTCTGAGAACATCTTCCCACAGTAAAGAAGAACTGAGACAGGGCAGTGACAGAAATAGAAGTACAAAAGCTAAAATGATCTAGATGGTGTCAGTCCTTAGAAAAACACCCGACACAAACCAAAACCAACCACCACCACCACCTCAGCAATGGAATGGATTCTCCTGCAGAGACTATTGCAAGGGCCTGGGAAAAGGCCATGGAGTCTTTGTTATGTGTGGACTCAAGCTTGTCGAATTTCCACTACCTGCAAAAGAGAAATAACTGAGAGAAAAGAGCCTAATGATGAATATTTGTTCTATGTTGGAAGCTTCACTGAGGTTCCAGGGTGTACTCGAGGAGAGGAGAAAGGAGGAGAATAATTGCATAACATATTTCTGTTGCAAAACATTTTCCCCAAACCAACTTGTTTTGTTTAGAAACTAAATTAAACTCTCTCAAGATGCAACTTGAATTGACTTGGGAGGAATCTTCAAGATCTGAAGAGTCCCTTGCCATCATCTCACATTGAAATACTTCCTTCTGGGAGCAGTAATACTGTTCTCTGTGATTATACCCTCCATTCAAAGGCATGTTGCAAGGAATCTCTTGTTGTTTGAGTATTATTGATGAATTTAGTAGGTTTGGTTATATGCATTTGAAATTGTTTTGGGCTGGCAGAGAAATTCAGGTGAACTGTTCATTTTCATAGTTTCTAATGTGCAACATAGAGGCTCATGCTACAAAGTCTGGGGGTAGTTGGACTATTCCCAAGCACTTGAAGAAGATGATTTGGGAATACTACAGCTTCCAGCAAAACATACTGCACTTTCATGTAGAAGTACACTAGGACAGCCTCTCACAGATTGCTCTTCCAGTGGTGTTTTGAACAGCCTGTATGCTTGCTGTGTCCACTGAACACCAACAATGCTGTTGAGAAAGTAATAAACATTTTGGGTATAAGGCCCAGACTTTCAGAGGTTTGTGGAGATTGAATGATATGTAGATAGAACACTTAATGACTGGCGTAAAGGTGAGAAGTCTGTAATACAGGTGAACCTTGCCCTTAAGAATTTAATTTCCCTTGCAGAAATTCTTGCTAGAAGCTTAATAGGTCATCCAGTTCACATGCCTACAAACAAGCCAGAGTAACACAGACGAAGAAGCAAAAGCCCAAGCCAGACACCCCACTGATTGCATGCTACTTCTCCCCTGAGTATCCCGGTTCACAGATATGCTGACATGTCACAGCTAAACTTAGTGAATGGAAACCGTTCTGGAAACTTGAAGACTCACACTGAACATCGATGAAGTTCTCATGCTAATGTTAACTTTGACTTCCGTGCTTTGATTTGTCACCAGTAAAAGCAAAGGAATTATCATGCCCCTTTACCTTACGGAACGCTTGGAAAGGAACACTAGGACAATGTGATGGGTGACAAACCATTTTCACACAGAAATCAGTAGGAGACGATTCAGGTGTGGTGAGTTGACCTTGGCTGGAGGCCAGGTGGCCACCGAAGCTGCTCTATCATCCCTCCTTTTAGCGGGACAAGGGAGAGAAAGTGTAATGAAAGGCTCGTGGTTCAAGGAGAGGGAGAGATCATTCAGCAACTAGTGTCATGGGCAAAACAGACTCAGTTTGGGGACAGATTAAATTATCACCAGTGAAATCAGAGAAGGATAATGAGAACCAAATGCAAATCTTAAACCAGCTTTGCTCCCCATTCTTCTACCTCTTCCCCTGAGTTGTGCAGGGGGATGGGAATGGGGGTT
>NW_010230233.1:6989-11532 GCF_000690775.1 Eurypyga helias | reverse complement strand
CAGCATGACCGGGAAAACTAACAGCTTCACCAACTCACTCATGAACGGGCCAGCAAAGGAGTTAGCAAAGCAGCTAACGCAGGAGTTGAGAGTGTTATCAAGTGTAAGAAAGTGAAAGTGAAAGTGTAATCATGCCCGAACCCACGCCCTGACTGGGTAGTGAGCATGATGCACTATGGAATTAAATACTCCTTCAGTCAGTTTGGGTCAGCTGTCTGAATTGTGTGTCCCCCCACACTGCCTGTAGTGAGAGTTGGGAGCACAGTTGCAGTATCAGAAGCTGAGAGAGACCTAGAATTTGGTGCAAGCATCCCCCAGTACCAGCTAAAACAACACTTTCTCAGTACTTTTCTCAACGGAAATCGAGGAACACAGCTTCATACCAGCCACTGTAAAGAGAGTTAACTCTTTCCTAACTAAATCCAGAGCACACTGGAATTTTTGGACTGTGAGGATTGCCTCACCATTATCATTATCCTCCTTTTACTTTGTAAGGTGCAGCAAGCTGTGGCCTATATCAGATGTTTCAACAGAGGACTTGTAGCTACTCTTTTCCATGCAGAAGACTAGCATGGAGAGGTGGGCAGGAAAGGGGAGAACTCAGAGGTATTTGAAGCTGCAAACCAGATGGCAGTTCCAGCTGGCAGCAGAGGAACCTTGCTCTGGGTGTGTTCCAGCTGCTTGTCTGCTGCTCATCCAGAGAGAGGTAGATGGTGGGGTCCTCAGGCAGGGCATGGTGGCACTGAGGAGTGCATCTCTGCCGTTATCTGGGGACAAAATGAATCCTGCGTTGACTTCAATGGGAAGCACAGAAGCAGAGTAGAAAGTGCCCCCAGAGCATTTGCCTTTTAAAAATGTACATCATCTCTTCTGCGTATCCACAAAATGTCCCCTCTTTGTGGCTCTTCTGATCTTTCAGTTTAAGAAAAACAGTCATCTCCTATGTCATCTTTAATGATACATCAACATGTGCATGAATAAATTGAGTTCAGACAAATCAGAGTATTTTTAGCTGGGATTATTCCCTCAAGAAACATGTTTGAGCCAGATTTTTGACTGCCTGCAATTTTGCCCTACTGTTCAAATGGCACAATGCCCACTCTCAGGCTGGTCAGTGCTTAGGGCGTAATTGTCAAACAACAGTGGTTTAGAGTTGCAGTTTCACTACACTGGAAATCGTATTTCCCCTGACATGGAAATCCTTTCCTCTTACATCGGTGAATAGTGCAACCAGCAGTTTCATTCAGCATGACAGAGGTGAATCATATTTATAAGATAAATTAAAAATTAAGAACCCAACAAATTGAAAACAGAGTAAGGAAAAAAAAAAGAAGAAACTACTACTTGATGCAAATAGTGTAGGTAGTTCAATGAGAAATCCCTGAGCACCTATGAAATTGCTAGCAATTTATATAAGAGAAAGAGTCTAAAAGACGTTAGTCATTAGTGATGAGTGAAAAATAAATGGGGGGAGGACGAGCAGTAGCATACAACTCTCTTCTGCTTAATGCTGAGGTGTGATGTTAAGAAAATGAACATATAATGTGTTTTACGAGACTTTCTTTACTCCTATCTAACACAGCCATTATATGATAGTAAGAAAACAAAACTTTACTCTCATCTGCTGCTTGTTTTTGCTATGAAATGAAACAAAACCAATGCAATGCTCTTTTTTGGCTGCTATGGAGAGATATCTGGAAGTTTGGTACAATTGTACCAGTAATGACAGTCAACTTACAGGTTTTCCTGTAAGAGACTGTAGTTAGTATGGTGTTGTCAGTAAGTCTGTGAGAACCTGTTTCCCATCTGCATGCATGACTCCAGTAAATGTTCCATTTAGGCACTTGTGATTTACCAGTTTGGGACACCTTCCACAAATAGGCACAACAAGAGTATTCATTTCATTTTCCCTGGTGGGACATGGGACAGAGAGATGCAAGATGTTATACCTCATATCTGAGCACTGAGCATCATTTCATCTCCCTAGAACTCAAGTCAGGCAAGTCTTCTGGAAACAAGGACAAAAACTTTAAAAACTGGATCTTTGTGCTGATTTCAGGCAGGAACAAGGTGCTCTCCTACAGAGAGCTGGCGGGCCCCACTGGATCTTGTTTCATTCCATGATATACCAAGCTCAGTGGTCAGTCTGGGTGCATGCGTAGTTTGCAAGGCTGCAAGGTGTGAAAGTGGCCTGGAAGGGGTGGGTTTTAGGCTTGGTTTTTGGGCTAGCTCATAGCTACATTGTTAGAAGCTTTTCTTACTTCTTTGTGGGCTTTCAGCTGAGAAGCAGCTTCTTTTTGTTAGGCTGATTGGGATTTTCTCTCTGCTTTTGGGCTCTGGATTTGGTTTTTTTCTCTCTGCTTGGATTTTGCTTGCTGTTTTGGGTTTTGTCTGTGTCAGTCCATGGGTGGTGATATACTGTGTCATACATACTATTTTCTGTTGTTTTAATTATTTCTTTTGTTTTAATTACTTATTAGTAGTAGGATTGTTAGTATCATTATAAGTTTAATTTATATAATTAAATAGTTCTTATCTCAACTTTATGAGCTTAACTTGTTTTTTCCCCCCTCCGACCCTTTTCCACTGGGAGTGGGGTAGGTGGTATAGCAATCAGTGGTACTTAATTGCCAGATAAGGCTAAACCACGACAATCTTTAACTCATTAAATACCCCCCAAAGACCCATCCCACACACACAGACATGCATCTCCGTGACACCCACCTTCTCCTTCACAGTTGGCAATAATTGGAAAATCATTGATGGCTACAGGAGCACCACATATAAAGACGTGCATCTCATCAATTTTATTTTCAGCACTTCATTTTACTACTGGCTTTGTGAAGACAGGTGAGAGAGTGAGCATATAGGTATTATTTAACTGTTGTGCACTTAGCTGCAACACCTTAGTACTCAGTGTTGCTGGAGTTGCCCCCAGCATAGACTGTATAAAGAAAGAAACATGTCATATCCTCTGTCCCCGATGACTGAGCCACAGGGCAACCTGTACATATCACAACATACAACACCAGGAATTCAAGGCCATGATGGTGGTTCTCTTCTTTATTCTTGATGTGCATGATCAGGGACTTGTTCCTGAATAAAAGTGTATTTATTCTGAAAGTAATAGACTTTACAGCAGGATTCAACTCTTTCTCTTCCCCTTCTCCTCTCTTCATGAGCAAAATCTGAATTCACTGAGAATCAGATTTTGTCATAAAACAAGAAGAAAAATAAAGTTGTTTAGTTTTGGGGTTTTTTTGTGTAGCTCATTGGTTTTTGTCAAAGAAAACACTATGTTCTGTGTGAAATTGTATGTTCTTTTTGGAGGGACACAAAAGAGAGGAAAAAAAAATTGGAGGGTTAGATCCTACAAGTATGTCAAAATAAGTGAGACAAAGTAAGAAAGACAAAGTATGTCTTATGGGACAAGGACAATAGAAGAGCTTCCACATTTCCTTTCATTGGATTGCTAACCCAGGATGTGGAAAGTCAGGCTCAATTATTTCTTGTTAAAGGGACTTCTTTCCAGGATATTTATGTCATGAAGATGTGATGAGTAATGTAAGAGGCAATTTCATTCTCCCCATGGCAACTACTCTGTTTTGCATGAATTTAAGTAGGGTCTGGAGCAAAAATTTCTCCATTGCTTTTCAGAAGGAAGTCCTCATGCTGTTGCCCCATGTTTTTCTGGTAAGTCTATTATGAATCAAAAATTGTCCGTGAGTTTAGTCCTCCCACTCTCCAAAAGAATATCCTAACCTCTAAGCCAATGGTCCCAATTTTGTTTTGCAGCTGAGACACTTTGAAAAAACTGGCCATATTGTGTACTTCAGCATGCCCCTTAATAAACTGTGCTCAGTGCTATGCTCCACCAGTAATGTGCTCATGACAGGCCAGGACTGCAGGTCTCTGGTTGAGAGTGACTGTAGAGGATTAATTAGAGGATTTTCCCAGGAAAGGCCCTCTCAGTCTTTTCTATCAGAAATGTTTCAGTTTGCATGAAATACTGCAAGCAAGAATAACTCTTTAGCATATGGGATATAACACTTCCCTGAGTGTTAAAGAGGGATGTCCTACACTGACCGCATAAGAGGAGCAAGAAGTTCTGCAATATGGGTAGTTGCACTGATCAGTGGGCAGGTGAATTAAACAAGGGAACAAGGACAAGTCTTCCATCAGTGTGGTGAAGCCAGTAATGCCTTCTTCTTTTAAAAAACATTTCCAGCTGTAACTGCTTGGAGAATTTACTCAAATAAATTTGCAATGACAAAACCATATTTTTAAGTACACAAATTATATGTTTTAAAAGCTGTTTTTGCAATGGGCTAACCATAACATTTCCTTAATTAAATGCAGATTTTAGCGATATATATCCATATATATACAGATAGATATATAAATATACACAGACTGATCTTTAATAGCTTCTTATGTTCCCATCAGGTGACTGAAGGATTCCTTTCAAGGTCGAGAGCATCAGAGAGGAAATGACTGACAATATGGTGCCAGCAATACTTTCCAAATTGGAAACAGTGGGTGT
>NW_010230233.1:0-6943 GCF_000690775.1 Eurypyga helias | reverse complement strand
TGAAGGCAGGATTTATGAGATAAGGTGCAGTGCCCTGCTAATATGACAATGTTGTTTTTAAAATCTGCACTAAGATCTACCACACTACATGCCCCATATGGCAGAGGGTTACGTGAATAGCAGGGTCACCAGTGGTATCTTGGAGATCCCTGCACAAGGTTCATTCAACCCAGTAGATATACCCATAGGCAGCCAGGTTTCTATTTCCCTTGCACAGGATTTAGGTTATCTCAAATGCCTATGCAGTTATTTAAAACAGGTTTCTTCCCTTCCTAAATCTGCATGTCATATTACTGTCAGAAAAATTAAAAGTAACCGCTTAAGAAGACAGACTTATTTTTGGGTGGGAGGTGGTGGTCAGTGGAATAACATAATTATTTTCTGTCTGCGGTGAGACTATATACATTTCAACAGTCCCAATTTATATTCGGTTCCAGAATATATGTAAAATAATTTCAAGTGACAGAATTTAAATTAACACATGCTTTATACACAATGGAGAAAACAACCCTTCTCCATGCATTGAAATCAAATGTGATTTTGTATAGACAACCCTGATATATGTTTGCAAACATCCCCTAAAATGTCATTACACTGTGGAAGGATTAAAAACATTGAATCATGTGGTGACCTTTCAGTAGAACAGAGTTTAACCCTCAAGCAAAATTTACTGTTGAGAGTTCACTGTCTCTTCATTTAGTGCACTTCTTACTATCAAGCAGAATGCAGAATTACATTTTTGCCTCTTATTACCACCAAATTAATTATGTTAGAGTCACTGTTTGGGTAAAAGTAGCATATTCTCTATCTTGTTGAGTCTATTTTGAGTCTTTGCTTGCTAGTGCATCTCATTACACATCAAGCTATATGACACTCAGGATACATGGCTCCTAAAACATGTGAGTGCTTTGCCTACAATAAAGTCATAGTTGTGGAAGACATCCTACCAAACAAATGAAAGTAGTGGTATGATATAATATATATGCATACTATATTCTTACAGTAACGATGATGAACCCTATGCTTTTGTGGGACTCACAGCGTGAAAACAGCTATCAGATAAAATGAGCATTAAGTCCTGTTGAAAGAAATCGGTTACCCTTTTCCCTTTGTCTGCTTTTTAATTCCTGCATGGTTATCTAGCATACAGCTAAACAGGAACAGAAACAAATTCAAATTAAAGAATTGATAGAATGGAAGGAAAGAGCAAGGAAAAAAGAAAAAGGAAAAAACAAACCTCCTAAACAATGCCTCTTTCTGTGACAGCAACTCTCTCTTAACAGCCTCAAGTGTTTAACATATTGAAACAGTTCATCTTCCTTCAATGAACTTTAATAACTCTGCCAGGTAAGAAGCTATGCTCCATACTTCTTCATGTTGTCTTTTCCCTTCAACATATCTATACTGATCTCCTCATCTGGTCAACTTTACAGCTCCGTTGTTTGGAGACCAGTGAGCACAGTTATTACCATCATCAATAACCTGTCCCACTTTCTCCTCTTCATTTTTTTCAAAATCTAATAATAGCTCCTTGCCATGATAGCTGATCAATACAAGAGGGCACCTGTTCACTTTACTCAACAAACCATGCTAAAGTAACATGACAAAGGAACAAATATGATTCTGCCTGAATTGTGTCAAGTAACAAGAAAACTATCCAGGAAGTTTCCCTTCAGGGCAAATTTCGTGAAATGCTACAGATAACCAATTTTTAGACATAGAACTAATCTCTTTCATCTCACTTTCTCTTTTGCTTCAGGTATGATAGCTGGAAACATTAATACAGACAAACTTCAGCTGGTTATTGCAGCACCAGAGCCCCAGCAGCTTGCTAGTCAGCCTACTGTGTTAGCACCTAAATCACCATAATGAACGAAATGAGGGAAGTGTGGTGTTCATCCCCACGTAGAGTGGAGCCATTAATATGCACACAGAGACTAGGTTTAGAGGGTTTATAAAAACACAAGGAGCAATATTTGCATGTCCTTTTTGACTAGAGGGTTTTTAAATAAATGTTAATTTGTGTTTTAAAGAACAGGTCCATACTGAACAACAATAATTCTTATTTTTCCACAAATATGCATGAATGCATTCTTATCAGCTATTCCTTGACACTTGCAGAATGTTTTGTTGTTTATAATTCACATCAAAAGTACATTTGAAGTGTATGCTCACATACACACAAAAATGCAGTGTCATAGATTAAGTCCTTTGATAACTCAGTGAAAATATTTTATAATAAAATATCACTAGTCAGATAAAACAGAACTGCTGAATCACTGTCTAGACAGCAGAATGACAGAGTCCTAAAGGAAGCAAGAGATACTGACAGAAAGAACTCATTTAGTTATCTGATTGTTGTCAATGATTTGCCTGATTAAACTCTTTTTACATGTCTCAGAAGCTGATCTAAAATTTTCATATTAGAGAATATTAAATACTAACTTAACTACTTCATTGCCAACGCCCAAAATAAATCATTCTAATTAATTAAGGTTTCGCAGTCTTCTCTGTGTAGAGAACCTATGCCTCTACCAAACAATCCAGGCTTTTTCTGCATAACTAACACTGCATAACTACCAATATATTTCAAAACAATAGTAAAAGGCAGTATAAATATTACATTATCAGATTTAATGTAATTCTATTCCCATCCAATTTTGGTTTTTAAAAATTAAAAAAATTTGTAATCTTTCATTTTGTATACCTGAACAATCAATTCTAAACCAGAGACCTCATTCCATTTTCTATACAAAAATAAACCAACACCATAAGAATTTAAATATAACAGCATGCTTTGTAAAATGCTAGCAGTTGGCTAAGCATGTACTGACTATCTAAATGTATATCCTGAAACAACTGAAGAGAAGCTAGCCTTACATTATTTCAGAATCTATTCCCATTATAGCAACTGAAACTTTAAAACACTGTTAAATTTTATTTTTCATTTTTAATTCTGATCATTGTTTTCCTGTTACATTTATACTACTGAAATAATAGCAAAAGGGTAACTTACGAGGTTGGCTGGCATTTGAGGAAATACAGCATATGGTTTAAGAGAAGTGGTGTAACTTCTTGGTACTAATGCTAAGAATTTTCAATAATTAAAAATAAGCCCTAATGAAATATTTAATATTGCCATTAAATGTGTTATATTTTTCCTTCTATGGCACTTTTTTTGTTTATGGAGTGAATTAAAATTATTTTATTTTACTAATGGTAATACATCACTTTTTGTTCTTGATTTACTGTAATGTAATATTTTCAGGTTTAGACAAATTCTAGGGCAACTCTCAGGCTGTGAAAGTTGAGAGAGTATGTTGCTGTTCTTTGACTAAATATCTCTATTTTCCTATTAATACCTAATAATTTCTGGTATTTTGACTACAGTCTCAAATTGTAACCTTCATTAGATAAGAGACTAAGAAATCCTTTCTGTTGTGATAACATTGTCATCTTATTTTGAAATAGCACACAAACACTTTTGCACGACTTACAAATAGTTCTATTAGTTTTTTTTAAATAACTGTTTATTTTCTTGATTTAGCTAAGTTAAATATTTATGCTACCCTATCTACAAATCCCAGTGCAAGCCTTTGGGGAGGTAATGGGGAAGAGATTTTTTTCACTGACAACCTTTTTAGCAGAGCTTTATTGATTTATTTTCTATATTTAAGCCTCCAAATTATTACATAAATTTTATCGTGTGCTGGAGAGGCAATACTTTGCTTCATTGATCCACTTTCTCCTGGTTAGGTGAATGTGTGCCTTCATGCACTTACTGGTATTTCCAGCTGGCTGCAGTGATACCTACTGATATCAGAACCGTTGAATTGGAGGTGAGGATGGCCTGCCCAGTCCATGGATTTTCACAATGTTTCAGAGAGAGAGAATAACTCACAAGGAACACATTGGCCACAGGCATCACAATCATTCCTAAAACATTTTTTCCACTGTTAGTCAAGAAGTGACATTGTCCTCATTCAGCTAGGGCAAATCAAGGAATGGACCTGATGGCAAGACCTGATGAGGATATGGTCAGTTCCCTCCTTATTTCATACTCACGTCTCTCTACTTTTATTTCCAACGAGTTTTTGTAACAACAACCTCTCTGCCACCCTGTGATCCTGCATTCTGGTTACAGTTAAGTGGATTTTTAAAATTAATGTTAATTTCCACTCTTGGAACATCTGTGACCCATTTGATGGGCTGGTAAGCAAAAGCAACATTATTGCTGTAAACCCAAGACCCACTCTACATGCCACTCTACAGCGCATATGCGTGCTCCCTCTCTCACTCCAACACACACAGGAACAAGACATGCATTTTTTTCTTTTTACCTTTCTGACTTCAGAAGAATAATAGAAAAGTATGTTAATTTAAGACAGTTACTCCCAAGGTGCTCATTTTCACCCTGCTCTGGCATAAGAAGCCAGTAGTCAGTGTGGATTTTTGGTGTGCATCATGTGGTAGCACTGAGACTAGTTTTCAATTTTTCATGTTATTCAAGCAGTACATTTTCTCTACTTTATTTTCCATTTCCTTTATTTTTAGAGCGCAAAGGAGAGCAGTTCATGCCATTGTCTACACAGCACGAGTCTTTTTCAATTGCTGTTGACTCTGGGTCAAATATTCATGCATTATTAGTGTAAAATCTTGGCAAAGCAAAAAGCCACTCTGCTGGGAAACCAGCACACTGAAGAGCACACTCCTCTCAGTAGTATTTAATTGTAACACCGCAGAGGAGTTCAAAACCAGGTGTAAACAAAAATCTACAGCACTTTTTTTTTCATCTGAAATAAGAGGACTGCCTGCATGTATATCATTACTTATATAAGATACCCTGCAGTTATAAAACTGATGAAGAAGACGACGAACACTAAACATAATTTAAACAACCAATAAGAACTTCATTTGCCCAAACTGTCAAAAGTATTGCCCATGTTGCTGCACGTGAAAAAATACATCACTTCATCACCATCGCCTCAGAACAGTATGACTTAACTTTAAATAGCTCTCCCTAAAATCTGACAATAGAAAACAAGTGCAAGGCACGCATTAACACAATCTCAAAAAGTTAAAAGAAAAAGGAGTTGTGCTCCATGAACCAATTACGATTTTGCTACTCGCTAGTGCCACCACATGGAGTGATATTTGAATATAATCCAACCTTCCTAGAACCAGGAAACTGTCTGTAAATAATACACTTTATACCATACTTCAGTAAAACAAGGGAGAAAGATATATCATCTCCTCTCTACTGTGCAAAGCTCAGACTGCATCCTCGTGAAAGGGGAGATGTCCCATTTCTAAAAGCATGAATGCACTGTAGTAAAAGCAGAACAGTCAAACTGCTTTATTCCTCCAATAAAAGAAAAAAACCCCACACATTTGGTAAAAGGAGGCATTACACATTTTCTATGTAAATCAGTTTATACGAAACAGATGTTAAGTTTCTTTGGTAAGAAAAAAGAGGGGTTATAAATGAATTAAAGTGACTCTCAGTGGATCTACTCTTCTTTGTTCCTTTAAAACTTCACCTCAAAAGTGAAGCAAAATGTAATATAAGGTGCTATAAGAAGCTAGCATAAGAAGAACAAACTTTTTCCAACTGCAGTGCCATGAAACATGCTAAAGCATGCTGTGCTACAGCACAAGAATCAAACATGTGCAATGCTTATTAAAACACGGACTGTGACACATGAAATACCTATGGTATTCCCATATGCTGGCAAATGCAGAAGAGAGACAGATGAAACGATTGTGTAGCAAATCTGCTATGGTGTAATTTCAGTTTCCTGTTTGGCTGAAGATTCAGTACAAACTAGCTGGAGCACTAATACCAAACAGGTTTACAGGAAATTTTCTGGGGACAATGCTGACCTAAGCTAGGGAGATACTTAACTATACCTAAGACAATCAGCCAGCTCTAGGTTTTCTTTGTATTCTTCTTAGCATTTTCTATATTTAGGAGTTGTTTCGTTTGGCTTTTCTTCTTCTTCTTCTTTTTTTTTTTTTTTTTTTTTATTCCTCATGTCACTAATGTCTTTAATAAAGCTTTAATTAAATATCAGCCTCTGTGGTCTCAGGACACTCAGACATTTCTGTGCAGGCAGGCTCAGAGTCTGTGTGGGAATGCTGTCTCCCACATGGCTCCACTGAACTCATCTTTAATGATCTACTCCCACTTACCTAACTTCAACACTATTTTTCCTGAGACTTCATTAATGAATCCAATAAATAAAGCATTGTATCATCCATGCAGTATAGAGATTAATTTTAGAACAAAACATTAATCAATTTAAATTTATGTACTAATGCAGACACAATCAATTTGAACTTCTTATGACAATTGACAAAGCTTTTGCTACATCCCTAAAACACACTGACCCATCAATTATGGTTTGCATCAAACTAATGCTAATGGTCCTTCCTTCTTCCTTAGACTGTCAGCAGCCTACCTGATTGGTCAACTTCAATGCAGCAGATCAATTAATATAAATTATACATGCATGGAAAGATGGGTTAATATCATAAGTTCATTTAATTAATTGTGTTTGATTAAATGAGGTACTTTCATTAGCCCTCTTAGCCATGAACCATATATACATCATAATCCTTTTACAAGTCGTCCAGACACAGACCTGACATTGGGAGCATATTCAAATTACCAGCCGCAGCCATGCAAACCTCCCTGCATAATTAACAACTAAACGAGCTGCAGTCACTTAAGTTGAAAAGAAAACTGTTCTCATCAACCTCCCTGATACTGTTTAAATTGAAGATGTCATGGGTAAAATAAAGGTGAACAGACAATGGTAATTAAAAATTAAAAAGGACAAGGGGGATTTGCTACTAATGGAAGCAAAGTGAGAAGAGGGCCAAGGGCCTGGTTGAAGGGAGGGAGAGAAAAAGGGAGGGAGAGAGAGGGAGGCAGGGAGAG
>NW_010230232.1:36877-43773 GCF_000690775.1 Eurypyga helias | reverse complement strand
ATATATTAAATAAGTATATATTTTGATGTTTTGTAAAATTTTGATTTTATCTTTCTTTTAGAAATATAACTTCTCAGTGTGAAAAGAAAGCTTTTCGGAGAGGTTGGCTCTCTTAAAAAAGTGAAGCAATGCAGAAAGCAAATACTGTGGGCAAAAATATTAGTTTTAATCAAAACCTATTATCCAACAAAAACTGTCAACAGAAAATGTTTACCAGGAATCATAATTAGGTTATATGTTTTTTTCATCTACCCTTCCCTGTTTGTTTTATGGTCTCTGTACTGTATTCTTTCATTTAAGTGACAGACTTTATTAAATACTGTGGGAGTGTGACTACTCCCTGTCTAACCATCCAAGACAGTCAATCCTGAGGATTTGTTGTGGATGCCCCATCCCTGGATGTCTTCAAGGCCAGGCTGGATGTGGCTTTGAGCAACCTGGTCTAGTGGAAGGTGTCCCTGCCCATGGCAGGGGGGTTAGAACTAGATGGTCTTTAAGGTCCCTTCCAGCCCAAACCATTCTGTGATTCTGAGAAGTCCATTCCAACCTAAACGATTCTGATTTTGCTGCCTTTTCTGAGGAGGAAGCCTCAGCCTTTCCTGACAATTTCCCCAACCATTCTGTGTAAATGCTTTGCAGTAACAGGATGACAAATGAGCAGCGTTAGACAGATGAGCAGTGCTTGATCTAGGCAAATTTGCAAACTCTCATCTTTTAGTCACCACTCCTAGGCCTCTGTTTTCTGGGTTCTCAGCTGATCTGACACACCTGTACCCCAAGGGCTGCCAGGCAACTACATTCACTTAAAATAGGTTGGGCCATGATTTGTACCAGAGAATTTGGCTGTAATTGATCTTGGCTTCATGCATTGTCATGTAATGATGATCTCTCATGCTCTCATTAATTAATATCTCATCTAAGCAACACCGAGAAGATAAGCACATAAACAGGTTTTGGTTACCTACATCTCCAGATAGTCTTAAATGAACAAAGTTATTCTTCAGAGTTTATTTGTTTGGTTTTAAAAGATGACAACTAAATCTCCAGGTAAAGAAACACATCACAGTTACTGACACTGAACCAAATTGCTTTACTTGTAACATTTCAACATCTCATTCACTTGGAGCTGAAAATTTCCCAGATGAGAATCTGGCCAAAAACATTGCAAAATTTGATATACAAAGAAGAGAGTTCACCTGCTAAGGAGAAAAATGAAACTGAATTTGTTGTTGGAAAGGCTTAAACTTTTTTTTTTTTTTTCCTTTCACAAAGTAGAAAATCTAACCCTTCAAGGCCACTTGAAGTTTAGCTATCAGGAGAACTTGTAGCATCTCTCTTTAGGTGCATTTAGTGAATTTAGTATTTCACTTCTGGGGACAGAAAAATGTCACTGGTATGAGGAATAGCACAAAACCCATAAACTATAGACAAGGCGAATTTGATTCTGGCATCTTCATGATCATGATCTCTAAGCCTTAAAAAGTTGCAGCCTGCTCTATTTCACCCTGTGCTCAGTATTGATGAAGCAATAAAAGGTGGGTATTAACATCAAAGAACCAATATTCGAATAATTGTTTAGCTGTGTGGGAGACAGCTTCGCTGCAGTCAAAAGTACATAAATTTGAGAACACTTATGCCAAGTCCATGGTTGGAATCTATGGTGAGCTGTCAGAAAGGGCAGGTTAGGAAAAAAAATCATATAGTGTAAACGATCAGAAACTATTATTCTTTCCCATGATTTATCTAGTGTTAAAATAGTGTTCAGTGTTTTACAGACAAGTCTGAAGATACAATGAGAAATCAAAGGGTGAAGAGACTTATGCAGTGCTTAATAATGCAGACATCACCATCTAAGCAAGCTCAGTGGGAATATATTTTGCTCATCCTTTGCTTTTCAGTTTAGGTCATGACACTCAACGAACCTCTGAAGGGGCCCCTAACTTTGCAAGCTAGGGTATAAGCAATGGTGTGGTAACTGATCCGTGTTAAAACTAACCGCTTCTGTCTGCTGGGCTAAGCAAGGAAGGTGCCTTTGTGCTCTTACGTGGCTGCGAACTAGAGCAGATGAAATGTGGGCACATATTATTCCTTTCTGCTGCCTTTGCAGTGAACCAGAGAGCTGAACCTGAATCTTCCACGTCCCAAGCCATCACCCTGCCACCAGGGAATACTTCACTGAATGCCATTGCATAACGGATGAAAAGCAAGTGTTTCCTTGCTCCTGCTTTGCAGGCTTGTCCAAAGCAAAGGCTGTGCCTTATGATATTTCTGCAGAAATGTCATTTCTCTGCATATATGTTTCTGTGCCAGAATTACAGGCATTGACTCTAGCAGACTTAGCTTAGGATTATTAAAAAAAGCCTCCTGAAGGCAGGCATCATACCAATTTATCTGATTTCCCAGCAACTCGGACTTCCTCAACAAATGATTATTCATCATTAAAAGTCAAAGCAAAGCAGAAGATACATCTCGGAAAGCATACTGCCATGAAAGGGTGGTAGACTGAATGTGGCGGTGGGGCTTTCCCTCTGATTCCTTAAGATGAATGAAAGCATAGATTCAGAGTCTTGGGATTTCAAAATTATTTCCTTGGGACTACTGTTTGTCAGGGACATTTCAGCTACTTATAAGGCCACTGTTCATTTCACACTCTAGATTACATATGCAGCAAGGTCTACATCACAGCACATCATTTCTCTAGCTAGTATGAAGCATCACAGGCTGCAGATAGATGTTAACTTGTGTGGGAGTCCCATAATTCACAGAAAGATTCAGCTATTCTGTCTAAGAGGGTCAATTCCTCAGTCTACAGCCTCATTTACAATGGCAATTCTAGCCTGGATATGGACGCTTAATCTTTTTTTCATTATTATTATTCTTTCTGAACAATAGTAATTTCTAGGTTGAGGATACAACACACTAATCCCTTCTTTTCTAAAAAGCTGCATAAATTATTAAGATTGTAACTTGTTTCATAGGAGTCACTACAACTGATATGTGACTATTTAAAAAAAGAAACAACACCCCACCTTTTTAGCTCAGCTTTAGCCCTTTATTAAATGACATCAAGGAAAAAAGAGGTATATAAATCATTCCCTGTTACATATTCAACTGCTGGAGATTGACAAAAATGAAAACAAAACACTTACTGTGACAAAATCTGACCACAAATATGTACATTCATACCTTATTATGATCTTTATTAAAAATGTGGTTTATGGTCTTGATTTCAAAGGCCAGGGGCAGCTGAATAGGCTGGCCTGGGACAAGTCAAGCTATACCAGTTTGAAAGACCTGTAGACGTGTCTTGAAATCCCTGAATAATGAGGTAATCTTACCACAAGAGCAGAAAATTTACATTAAGATTATTTGAGATTGACTTTGACTCTCTTTGAATTCAAAATCTTCTAAGCACTCAGTCCTCTCATCAGTAGAAGTGAGTTTAACCACTCCAAAAGAGAAGGTGAGTTGACCTTCCTGCCATGGGTGGGGGAAAGGGGAGGGGGAGGAGAGTGTCATACGATTGAGCTTGCTGTTGAGATTTTCTCTATTTCACCTCTTCCATCTCATTTTATGTGCATCTCATCCTCATCCCTGGTTCAATGACTGCAATATTGTAGAAATATTATACCACTAAGTGCAATCTGCCACAGCCTCCCCCATAGCTGGCCTGATGGACCTACAGTGAAAAGCGCAGATGGGAAGTAGGAACAATAAATACGCTGAAAACTTTCTCATTTTTGCTATCTCTTTGTTGAATCTTTCTGAAGGTGATGGCTACTTACCTGGGGTCAGACTGAGTCTGATACTTGTGTGTACATCAAGCAGCTTGGTATTCCTGATGTGAATTTTTCTGGGGTAAAGTTATGTATGAACGAATACATTAAAGTTCTGTTTGAAATGCAACAGCATCTGCAGATTGTATAGAAGCAATAAGGCTTTAAAGAGGAGAAATGGATTTGAAAATGCCAAGGTCCAACATGTGTGAGAGTCCCAGCACGAGTAAGAGAGGACTTCTTAATTAAAGGGGGGGGACACACAGAGGCAACCTTCGATCACAGTGTGGGGTCTGGGAGTACTCTGAAAATGGCACTTTACAACCGTGAAATGTGCTCATTGGACAAAGGTGCTTGCCTGCCTGCCTGGTTGTAAGAGGTGATTATCTAGCTGGCAAAGGATCACATCAGCAAAACTCCTGAATGCGACTCTCAGTTGAAGCCTGCCAAGATCCCAGAGGGAGCGCGGAAGGGTAACGTGTATTAAAAGGAGGTTGCTCTTGTAGTTTTGGTGGAACAGCCCCCTGACATCGCACTTTGGATCGTAGCTTACCCAGTGTGGTTAACTTCTAAAACTGCCAGTATGAGAAAGGAACTTAGAGAGTGTACAACTTCAGGTATAAATAAGATCCATATTGCTGTAACTGGCAAGCAGCAAGTGCACAGAGGCCAGGCTGCCTTCTGAGCATTGCACGGCTGCCTTGTATACGTCTAACAGCGTGGGACTGGGCATGCACTTACACATGTGATGGTTGTCAGCTGTTGAGAGAGCAAGACAGTTAAAGAGAGGCACTGGGAAGGTAACAACTTTACTGATAAAAGAGCCCTGTGTGGGGCAAGCAGTTGTCCCAGTCCCTCTGGAAAGTTTTTCTTGGTTAAAACAATTTCTAAAGAGATGTCTTTTTTTGCGATTTTTATCTTTCTTTGTTCCCTTCCCCCACCTTGGATGTTGTGATGAAGAAAATACTTCGAAAAGTCAGGTCATGGGCAACCTATTGTTGCTACTAAAGAACTCCTTTGCAGGGCACATTAGGCAACCTCTCTCTCTCTCCTAAGGACTGCTGTTATCCCCACCCTATGGTCTCCCTTCTCAACACACACGTTTCCTATCACCATAATTTGCCTTTGCACATCTGGGAAAACTGTCCTTAGTGATCCGTTCAGTGGAATACCAGGAGACAGACAGATGTGTGCTGCTGGGCACACTTTCAAGAGTGAGGCTGAAAGACAAATTCCAAGATTTTGGTGTTACAATCACTACAGCAGTCCCAATGAGCCTGGTTATTACACAAATCAGCTGCAAGACAACTGTTTCCACCTCTGTAGGACTCTACAGAAAAGAAGTGAGAGTCAGGTGTACGGAGGGAAGTACATTTGTGTGAGTATCTGGGTGTCTACACAGGAGACTGGTTGAATCCCAAAGCTTTGTATTAGAATGAGGGTGGTATTTTTTTGAATCATTTTCTTGTGTGATATTTAGGCCATTCCAGTATGAAGCTGTTGTTGTGGCCCAGGTTTGGGCTCCTCCCTGAAATGTTCGTGTCTGAAACCTTTTAGACATGAAAGGTATTGCTATTCTCTTCTCTGATACCCAGGTATCTATAGCTCAAAAATGCTGTCTGCATTCTTTCTTCTCTGTGAAAAGACAGTGATTTCTTATTAGAAATATACTGAAATCAGTAGTGTGACTCAAACAGTAATTTAAATGGGAAACTAGGAAGTTTGTTCTAAACACCATAGAGTAAAAAAATGTTCCAAAGAAGAGTATTACATTGAAAAAGATGGTAATATACAAATATGTAGGGATGTGGACATACACAAAATATTTTGTCTAACTGTTTAGACACATCAAGGTATGGACAGATTGTCTTCAATCTGTCACAACATATTTTTTCCTGTTTCCGATTAACTTTGTTGTTAAAATAAGTTTTTGATGAAAAATTGAATTGTTGCAAGGTCCATGTGTTAATAAAATACTAAAACAGGTGTTTAAACTATAAGAAACTGGGATCAGTAGAACGACTCACCTGTTTAATGTTGGGTACTTAAATGGATTGATGGACTGGGGTACCTTGTTCTCCAAAGCACAGAACTCTTAATTTCTTTGTTAATCAGTGTTATCTCATTCATTACAGTTATAATGAGTACTCACAAATAGCAAATCCTCTTTCTTATCTCTGTCAAAGCGTATGATCCTAGCAAAGGCCCAAGATAACAGTAGCAGAATGCAGATGTCCTCTTAGTTCAGAATATTGAGCGCTATGTCCACAACAGCTGAAGAGAGCCTTAACAAAACTTAACATTCTATGTCCCTTGGTATTGTCAAGAGGAACTAATTTTAAAGCACATCTGTCCATCCATCCTTAGATAACCTGTGTTTAAGCATAGCACTCTTTTAAAGCAGGTGACTCCTGGTTCTCAATAACGCATTTGTTCCAAAAGCCACAGCCTATAACAAGGGATAGAACTTGTCAGGAATCTTCCAATAAAATGTTTTTCATTGGAAAATGGCAGTTTGTAGGAAGCAGTACTTTTCATGAGTTTCTGCTCCAGTGGATTTCTTAGTGCAATTTGTTATATCAAATCAAGATTTTCAAACTAAAGCAATTTTATTTTGAAACCATTTCCAGGTGAAGCAACTTATTGTTTTAAAATATCAGATAAAATGTAGCTCAGAAATACATAGAATATAAGCATTGCCAAATCACATAACAGTAATATTTCATTTTTCCCTACTACAATTATTATTGGTTTGGCTTTTTTTTTTTTTAACATCTTGAATGCTGGACCTGAATATGAGATAGAAAAATGTATGTTTAAGAGTCTCAAAGATTTAAGATGTGTGGAAAACTATTCTTTTAGGATTAAAAAAAATCACACTCTTTATTAGTGACATCCTGGTATACAGACAGGTCAATTCTCAGATCCCGAAAGATCAGTAGATATGTTTCTCTTCCTGATTTTATTGACACATTAAAGGTTTGTCTTTTGCTTGGCCATAGCATCTTCCTTCATAATAGTTTTATGTGGACCTGAGCGTCTAAACTCCTAATTTAAAGTTCCCTTGATCCTTGCACTTTGAACATTGTAAGTTGTGGTGCTATTTATCAAACATACAAT